>NC_037302.2:14029020-14329542 GCF_000002775.5 Populus trichocarpa | reverse complement strand
TTTTTTGGAAATTATTTTCTAAATTTGTTTATGTTTGTTTGTCATTAGAAAAGTTGGTCAACAAAAAATATTTTCCAGTCAAAGAAAAATTTGACTTAATTTCCAGGAAAGTGTTTTCCTTTTATTTTGGGTGGAAAATATTTTTCAGAAGTTGTTAAAAATTTAGAATATCATATTATTTGCTGATTATATCAATTTTGGCCATCAAACTTTTGATTGCTATATATATTTTGTTTTGAATATTTTTTTTTCAATTTCATCCCTTAGAATTTGATTTTTATATTAACTTTGGTCCTCATTTTTATTATTGTTATTTGCTTTTCCCTTATCATTTTTTAATTGAATTTTTTTATTTATCAAATTTGATCCTCATTCTTTTTATTGTTACTTATTTTATTTGATATAATTTATTAAATGATAATTATTATTATTTTAATTTCTTCATCTTTTAATTTTTTAATTTGTTAGATTTGATCTCTATTATTTTTATTATTATTTATTTTATTTGAGATAATTTATGAAATTATTTTTTTTTTCAATTTCATTCTTATTCAACTTTTTAATTTGTAAGATTTGTTCCTTGTTATTTTAATAAATTTGAAAAAAATAAAATATTAATAAATTATTTTCCAGCTCATTTTTCATGACATAACAAAACACTAGAAAGTGTTTTGCAACTTATTTTTCATTACACTACCAAACATCGGAAAATAATTCACTTTTCTGAAAATTATTTAAAAAAAAAAAATAACTTTCTATCAACCAAACAGAGACTAAAAATAAATTTGTTTTGCTATAACCATCCGTATCTAGATGAGTATATTCATAAGAGAATTTATTGAGCATGACTTGTATTTAAAATCCGGCGGCAGAGGCCATTGTTTTCAAGAAGTGATCATGAGGTTCTGCAGTATATTTCCTTCTGATGTTTATTTGTCTGATATGATATGTATTATGTGATAACAACAGGAATAGTTTAGAGTTCTCCAACTCATGATCTGAACCAAGACCTCAAGTGCGAAACTCGACCAGTATCAGAAGCCATTGATGAGTTCTCCAATTGGATGGATCAATTCTATGGACAAGTGCTTCATGCCCACCAGTCTCAAAGCAAAATCTGTACTTCTTGATTCGTAGAATATTTAAGATTGTACTTCTTGATTGGTAGAATATTTTATATCCTCTTTGTTTTGGTTTGGTGTTTTAGAAGTATTTTAAAACAATTTAATTTTTTTTTTATTTTAAATTAATATTTTTTTAGTGTTTTTAAATCATTTTGATGTGCTGATATTAAAAATAATTTTAAAAAATAAAAAAAAATATTATTTTGATGCACTTCCAAATAAAAAACCATTTTAAAAAATAATCACAACCACGCTTCCAAACACACTCTATATAATTGTGAGAACTAATCATATTCCTCAAATAATGTCAAAATTAAAATCTCTAAGACGCAAGGATTATGTCAAAATTCCTCAAATAATGTTAATTGCGAGTGTGAACATATCTAATTCTTTCACTCTCGACATTTTGGCCAAGAATAAAGGGAAAAGGTAAAAGTTAAAGAGGATAAGCATATCTACCGAAGTAAAATAACATTCTGATTCATATATATATATATACCTTATCCAGATACAGGAGGAAAAGCTGTAGAGGATCCTCAAGAGCATTCGCAGTAGTTGATGATCTCTTTGATTTTGACTCGAGATATATATATGCTAAGTGGTTGCCTCCTGGAAATAGAGAAAAGACACTTGAATTTATAAATAAAGTGATGGTCGTGACTCGTGAGGTCAAAAGGGAGAGAATAAGAATAAAGATGGACAGGAAAAGATACACTTCAATGCATGGGGGGACACACACACACACACACACACACACACACACACACACACACATATATATATATATATATATATATATATATATATATATAAAGAATTGATTTTTTTTAAAAAAAAATATTAATAACTCATTGCCTAGTGAACCAACTTCAATGTGTAATGTTGATGTTATGGTTGAGCAGTCCCAATATGTTTTAGTTTATAAAGAATTTACGTTGATTAGTGAGTATGCTCTTACTAGAATCGACATTGTTAAGAATCATTCTTTATTATTTTTTGTTTTATTTCAAAGTTTATCAAACATAAATAATGCTTCGCTTTAGCTAATGTTTCTTATATACTTTGTATGTTTATATTTAATAAGTATAAAGACCAACAATATTAAAGTGATGGATATATTATGAAGATGAAATTAACTTTATTGCTTTGAGTCAATTTGATATTGCTTTAAACTTTTTACTCTATACAAATATCATTATATGTTTGTAGTAAGTTATTTGAATAAAACTAAATTATGCATGTTTTTTTTTACAACTCATGTACAATAAATTAAAATAAATATTATATATTGTTATATTAATTTTGCCCCCTAACAAATAATCGATATATATATATATATATATATATATATATATATATATATATATATATATATATATATATATATATATATATATATCCCATTACATGAAGGATTGGTTAGCCATGAAGATGCCAGGGGGGAGGAGGACGCAACTACTCTCGTTATCTTGTATGGATTCCAGAGGAACACCTAGCTAGGGCATAGGCGATAGATTGCCAGACGAAAGTTCGAGGAAATTTCTCAGATACGTGTAGGCAGGACCTCAACATAGCAGTGTTATTGAACTTGGCTGTCATGTCAACTTCTGACACGTGGATACATTGTATATCTTTTAAGAAAATAATATAAATTATATTTAATAATATAAATTTCTAGATTAAATTCATTCGTTAGTATGATATTAAAATTTTGATGATCCAACAATAATGATTTTGAATTTCATTATTTTTATTTATTTGATAAAAATTAAGTATAAAGTAATTTAAGTCTGTTTAAATTTTAAGCTCAGAAAGCTTTCACTTGAGGGGATGTGTTAAAAAATAATATAAATGATATCTTGAAATCTTTCCTAGTAAAGTTTAAGTTTTTAAACTAAGATGGTTTTTTAACATATCTTTAGTTGGATTTTAAATGAAACTAAATGAAAATTAACATATTCAAATTTGATTAGTGATCTAATTTGATTTTTAAAAAAAAACAATAAAGTAACATTATTATAATTTTAAATTTTTAAAAATAATATCATTTTAGTTTAAATAGATCAACATACTCCATCGATGACCTGAGTGTTAGAACAAGCTTAATAACTTTACAATAAAAAATGATGAAGAATTAATATTTATTACATAGAAACAATATGTTGATTTTTTACAATTAATTTAATAAATAAAAAATATTGTTACTGAATTAATATAGCTGGGCGATAATTTGTTCCAGGGATTGGTAAAGTTTGAGTTTTTCATTATGTTTTATTGTTTATGGAAGTGTGATGAATTAATATTGTTTTTTAAGGTGTTTTTTATTTAAAAATATATTAAAATATTAATATCTATTTATTTTTTATTGTTTGAGCATTCGCAGTGTGAAGACTGAAATTTCATTTTTATTGCCCGACCTAGAAATTAAACAATGAAAAACTCGTCATCACTATCAAAACTTTGGAATTATTTTAGGGTTTGCAGTGACTTCTGTGAACTTTCATTGGGCAATTTTTTATGGGTTTCATCTTGGTGAAATACTATTGTACTTCATCCTATATATGGTATGGTATATATACAAAAATTTTAAAAATTTCAGATGACAAACTGTCCTAGATGGACATCTAAAGAGAAACAAATCACAAGAAAATTATTAAATCTCATTTTTAATTATTTTAATGAGTCACATCTTAATTATTATTGGCTTTTTCCAAAAGATTTCGATTTCAAATTTCTTTCATTGTAATAAAAAAAATAATAAATAATCATGAAGAGTGTAATTCAACTAATGATCATGTCTCAGATTTGTTCCTTATAGGTTATCAGTTTGAGCCCCACAAACCTCAAGGCCACTGAAGAATTATATGATCGTTAACTTCACGGCCCGTGGAATTGTTAACATATAGTGTGTGGAGTTTTTGTCAGGCTTGTTGGGATGTTTTGGCAATAGCTATGAGAGGGGTGATCTTTGTTGATGTAGAGGCTAGGATAGCGCTGAGAATGAGTTTGTCTTGTCTGACCCAATGTGTTTTGTTCGGGTTGGTAATGAAACTAAGATCAGTTGAAGGGCAGGGAATGTCACCATTTACATAATCAAGCAGGTCGTAGCCAATCAATAATGCTTCAAATTGAGCACGCCACTGAGGGAAGATCGATGGAGTTAATTTTTCGTTGATTTGTGCAGTAATATTTAGAGCAATTAAAGATTTCCTAGATTCAGAGGAAGGGAATGTGTTGGGACTGAGATTTTAGCTTTGTTGTGTAGGTGAAGACATGCTGGGATTTGAGTTGTTCTCGTGGGAGATTTCAGGCTCTGATACCATATAGAATATTAAACTGATATGCACAGAATTAACTCTTTCACTTGATTGATTTCTTTGTGCATGTATCATGCATATTTATATACATTGGTTATTCACTGGTTATAGAAGTCCATTGTGAGTAGGACTTTGTATGAAGCTAGACTTTGTCTTTAAATAGAATTACACAAAACAGAGTTGCATCACGTGACGAAGTCTTTTGAGTTTCCAGGATTAATAGTATCCTTTATAGAGATAAATTACTATTAACACTTGAAGAGTTCAGAACTAGGCTTAATTCCACATGGAGAATGGTATTGAAACGCACAGTCCACTTGCCTCTTGTTTGGACACTGTTCAAGATAATATGGACTCATCATTATCATTTAACAATGCATCATTACTAGGAATAAGTTTCATTCTAAAGAGAGAGCTGATTTTTTAAGCAAATCGTGAGAGAAAATCATTTGAAACTCTTTTAACCATCATGTTAATTGGAGAGTAATTAGTTAAACAATGCAAATGCTAATCAGAACATGCACAAACTGGATGAAGCTGACGACAACAAGAGCCAAAGAAAAATCCGGCGCGACAAGCTAGCAGAAGATAGCAGTGGCATACCATGGTTATTATATACATTCTTCTTTGGGTTTATTTTATGCAGATACCACCATTGTTTGGCACGTTCCTTTTGTTAACTTGTTGGACAGAAGCTTTCACTTTCCTTGCTACGTTACTTGTATTTGGTAGCTTCGACTTGCCTAAAATTAGGGGTGTGCAAAAAAACCAGAAAACTGAATAAACCGAGAAAACCGAAAAAAAATTAACCGAAAAAACCGAACCGAGAAAAAAACCCGATTAAACCGATTAGAATAGTTAGAAAAAATCCCGGTTCGGTTCGGTTTTCGGTTTTGTAATGTAGGAATCGGTTAACCCGGACCGAACCGAACCGGTTCAAATAGAAATAAAAAAACCGGTACTATAAATACCTTCCAAACCCATCTACAGTTCTACATTTCAGTCTCTTCTTCTAAGTTCTAACCTAGCCGCCGCCCCCCCTCACTCCCTCTTGATTAAATCTTCATCTCTTCTCTATTCTCTCTCATCTACAGATCTACTTCTACATTTGAGTCTCTTCTTCTAACCTAGCCGCCGCCCCCCTCACTCCCTCTTGATCAAATCTTCATCTCTATTCTCTTCCATCTACAGATCTGCTTTGTAGTTTCTTCTTCTAACCCTAGCAAATCTAGTCGTCGCCCCCTTCCTCTTGTTCAATCTCTCGATCAGATCTTCATCTCTCCCATATACAGATCTACTTTTTAGTTTCTTCTTCCAACCCTAGCAAACTCAGCCGCCGCCCCCCTTCTTCTTGTTCAATCTCTCGATCAGATCTTCATTTCTCAATCTTTCTGTCTCTAAATCAAAACTAGCAGTCGCTCCTTCAAGTTTTTTGTCTCTCCAAGTTGGATGAGAAATTTGATGCTGTCTATTCTCTTTTTTAAATTGTTTTTTTGTTTTTAATTTTTATTAGTTTATATTAACTTATTTTGTTAAACTTTTCAGGTGAACTATTCAAGAGAACCAGATGAACTTTTAATGTCCATGCTTGCGCGCCTCAATAATTGGTTTTTTTCTTTCCAGTTTCTTCCCACTTTGTTTCTGAGAAAATACAAGCAATAAAATGTTGAAGGCATATGGTTTACTTAACAATAATATTAAAATAGCAACATCTTTCCTTTTGTTTTGTTTTTGTGAATACTGGGAGAGAGACAGTTGATGCGTTTTATTTCAATTTCAAGGACTCCTGCAGATTGTATTTCTTTAGTTTTATCAAAGGCATTGTTTTTTTGGTTTAAGTGTTATTTGTTGTATAATTTTATTTTGCATTTTGATTAGAGTTGATTGGTTTGAGAAAACTGGGGTGCAAATTAAAAGATATTTCTCCTGTCATTTGAGATAAATTCTGGTAAAGGAAAGTTAAACAATGAATATAGGTTTTTTTATATCGATTACAAATTTACAAGCCTTTTAAATGACCCCATCAAAAGTCATAAAAAAGCCAAAAAAAATAAACTGGTTTTTCCAGTTTTTCTCTTTAATTAACCGAAACTGGTCAATTTGAACCGGTTTTGGTTCGGTTTCGGTTTTTTTTTAAAAAAATCGGTTTGGTTATTTTTTTAGAAGAAAACCGGACCGAACCGGAAATGCTCACCCCTACCTAAAACAGGAAAATATAGCAAGAAAAGATGTCAATTTAAAATTTTAAAATTAAAGATAAATTGCAATAAACTTTCTGAAATACTGCAAAATAATAGACATAACTCAAGAAAATTAAAATTTGACAAAAACCGCTGCACGTTGGAGAAAATATCACACCTTTCCCATTTTATAACCAAAATCACCTTAATTACGTTATGAGCAGTTTAGGCACATAAGAGAATTTCTCGTCTCTGTAATTTTAAGATACTAAAAATGATTACATACTACTTTCTACGATACCCTTTCAAATATATTTTTTTAATTTTGAAATTTGTATAAATTTTGTTGCCTTTAAATTGTTTAGAAAAAAATACAATACTGATAGTTCTATACAAACCTTCAAAACAAGATTATTTGTCAAAGGTTTTACTCAAAAGGAAGATATTGATTATTTTGACACTTATTATTCGGTGGCAAGAATTACATCAATTAGAGTTTTATTTGCATTAGCATCAATTTATAAATTGTATGTTCATTAAATGGATGTAAAGACGGCTTTTCTAAATGAAGATTTAAAAGAAGAAGTGTACATGGAGCAACCTGAAGGTTTTATACTTCTTGTAAATAAAGAAAAAGTCTGTAAATTGGTAAAGTTTTTATATGGTTTAAAACAAGCTCTGAAACAATAACATGAAAAGTTTGACAAAGTTATTTTGTTGAATGATTTTCATCACAATGGTGTTGATAAGTGTATGTATTTCAAATTTACAAAAGATTTTAGTGTGATTATTTGTTTATACGTAGATGACATGTTAATATTTAGCACCAATATAATTGGAATAGTTGAAACCAAAACGTATCTCACTTCTATCTTTAAAATGAAAGATCTTGATGAAGTAGATACAATTTTAGATATCAAAGTTAAGAAATATAGTAGTGGCTATGCACTTAATCAATCACATTATATTGAGAAAATGCTAGATAAGTTTAAGCATATCAATATAAAAGGATGTTAAAACCCCATTTGACTCTAGCATGAAGTTAAATGATTATTGTGATAAAACAGTAAAACAACTAGAATATGCTAGTGTCATTAGAAGTCTTATATATGCTATGCATTGTATAAGACCAGATATAATTTTTGCTATATACAAGTTATCAATACATACAAGCAAGCCGAATATAAATCATTGAAAGGCTATTGCAAGAGTCTTCGGTCACCTGAAAAAGAACGATTGATTTGGGTTTATTTTATTTTGATTTTCCAGTTGTGATGGAAGGATATAGTGATACAAGTTGGATGATTAGTACAAGTGATAGTAAGTCCACATCAAGATGAATTTTCTCACTTGGAAGAGGTGCAATATCTTGGGCATTTAAAAAACAAAAATGCATCTTTTATTCTACCATGAAATCAGAATTTATTGTTATGGCTGCTGCAGGTAAAAAAACAGAATGACTAATAAATATGATGTTTAATATTAAGTTATGGACAAAACCTATGTCATCTATTTTTTTATACTGCGATAATGAAGCAACCATGTCTTGAGCTTATAGTAACATTTACAATGGTAAGTCAAGACATATAAACATTAAACATAGATATATTCGAGAGTTTATTACAAATAGGGTAATCATCATTGTCTATGTGAAGTCTGTGAATAATTTAGTGAATTCACTCATAAAATGACTATCTAGAGACATTGTATGGAAAATAACTAATGGAATGGGTTTGAAACTCGTTATTAAAGATATCGATAATAGGAACCCAACTTTGAATCAATAATAAGCTTATCTCTTAGTTTAATAGGTAATAACAAGTTATTCTTTAGTATCTGTTGGACACTGATAATTAATTTTAGACCCTATTATGATAGTATTCAGTGTTTTTTATTATGTAAAGGAGGATGAGTTAGGCTCTTAATAGAATTTAAAATTTATGTTTAATATAATAGAGACATGTATAATTTCACCTATATGAATATAGAAATGGTCTCTTTTGACAAGAGTTAAAATTTTCTCTTGTAAATATTCATGAAAATAAGATTTTAGCACATAGTCATAAAAGTTATAAATAGTTTTAAACCTCTTTAAAAGTTTGGATATTATTATGTGTGTAGTATCTTTTATTTCACAACAAAAATTTTTAGTTGAATTTGGGGACACCAATAATTTTAGTAGAATTTAAATTCTAATGTTTAACATATTATTAATCAATAATTTTGACATTCATAAATAATTTTACAATAAAAAAACATTTCAAAACGAAATTTTAGAAGGTTTCAAGATGATTTTCTAAAATAATTTATGAGAAGAAAAATAATTTTAGGATCCCACCGTACATTTTGGGGGATCTTAATAAAAATTTGGTATTGGAAGATAATAATAAATAATGAATATTATTAATTATCAATCTCAACTTCACAATAAAAGTCATCAGACGATATAAATTTAGGGGGTTTGCTAGATGATTTCCTGAAAAAATTACTGAGATGAAAAAAAAAATGAAGGATATTTTTCGGGCTCTCACCAAAAGTGGTGGAGGATCCTCAGAGATATCCACCATGTTGAGATAAAAAATGATAAAAAGAAAATCAAAATTATAGGAAGCACACGGTAGAAATAAATAAATAATCCTTTTTTCTAGGAGGTGCTGACACGTTCCGCAAACACAAGCCAACTTCCTATCCTTAAATTTGAATCATGTAAACCAAAATTCATTAATTATAATAAATCTCATACTCACCCACACATTTGGTGATTGAATTTTGAATTTTGAATTTTGCAGAACTCGGGGTATTCAACTAGAGTGGGCTGAGAGCTCCTTGATGCTTGCTTCTTCTCTGTTAGCATCGTGGCTCATTTCTTTCTCTCCGCTTTTCTAGAACGGATAAAAAAGGGAGGCCGGTAAAGAGTTGAACTCGGACAAGAAGGACATTACCATGAGTTGAACTAACACATTAAGGAATTACACCGCCGCAATACACAGGAGAACCAAAGAAGAAGGAGAATAAAAATATCTAAGGTCCCAACAACCAAATTTGGTTAGTCGTCAGCTTTAATTGAGCAGAAAAGGCCCACCCCACCAGCACCAGCAGCTCTGGACTGGACTAGAAATTAAAAAAAAAAAAATTTATTAAAAATTAAATTTTTTTTATATATTTTGAATTGTTTTGATGCATTGATTTTTAAAATAATTTTTAAAAATAAAAAAAATATCATTTTAATACATTTCAGTACAAAAAATATTTTAAAAAGTAACTACAACCACACTTCCAAACAGGCATGCATGTACTCATCACTGCAGTTAAATTATTGTATGTTAGTTTTTAATTTAATTTTATTTCAAATTAGTTTTTTTTATTGTTTGAATGGATTTTTTATTTTAGTCTTACACAGCATAAAGTAAAATTTTTAAACGATATAAAATAGATGAATACCAGATGGGTGGAGGAAAGTCAAGGCTATCCAAGCATTCTCTAAGAAAAACTAAAAATCCAAGGCTCATGTCAAAGACATGACCGGAGTAGATAAATCTCTATAATTTTGATATAAAAATAAATAAATAAATTAATATATAAATCTGAATTTTGTGTTTCTATATCAAATTATAAAATAATAAATATTATACATATACATGTGCTTTATGTTAATATCAATATATGTATATATCATATTGTATTAAAAAATATAAATATTTTGAAAATATATTTATATAATATAAATATATATTTTGGGTTAGATCTTGGCGAGTTTCATATATGTTTTGATAATATTTATACATTATTTATTGCTCATTAGGTAACTTTAACCATTAGGACATGAAGGATTGGGTGGAGGCGACATCCATCAAGTTCATATTAAATTGCAATTTATAATGTTAAAGGATAAAATAAAAATAAAATTGAATTAGGAAAATGATAGAAATAAAAAAAAACAATCAAAACAATGAGGACCAAATTTAAAATAAAGACTAAATAAAATTAAATGATGAAGGATGAGATTAAAAAAAAAATCTAACCTACAAAAGATAAAGAAAAGCAACAAAATAGATAGAAATGAAAAGAATGAAAATCAAATTTAAAATAAAAACTAAATAAAATCAAATGATAAGAATGAAATTGAAAAAAAAAATTATAAAAAATAAAAAAATAGATTGAAAAAATAATAATAAAAATCACATTTTAAAAAGAAATAAATAAAAGGCAGCTTGTGTAATTTACCAAAAGGAAAAGAGATTTAAGAAGAAGGAGAGAATAATCCATCAGAACCGCACAATCTATCCTCTACCACCACACGAGCCACCAATAAGTTCTGGGTGCGCCGCACTAAAAAAAGCAGTGCTCGCCATAAGAGGAGAAAATTGACTTTTGTGATGGACATGCTTGTAAGTTTGTAACTTTTGAAACCCGCCTGAGAACAATTTGTCTGGTTCCTCTACCACCACACGTTTGTTCCATTCACCTTAACCAATTTTAATTTTTTTTTTTAAATTTAAATATTAATTTAAAATAATAATAAAATATAATTTTTATTTTCAATATGAAGATCTTTTTCGCTCCGTATAGAGTATTCAAAGTCAAGGAACAAATTTAGAAGCATCTACCCATGTTGTCACGTATGTGGCAAGGTTATCAATTTTGTTTTATTTTGTTTGAAATGACAGAAACATTCCATATTAATTTAAAAAACGGAACAAAACGGAACAATTTTTATATGATTTTAAATCTCGGTCCGTTCCGGATTTTTCGGTTAAATTTCGGCCGGAACGTTCCGGTTTCATTCCACATGTTCTGTTCCGCTCTTGAAAAGCCATTGAATCAAATTGAACCTTGTTCAATTTGAGTTCAATTTAATTAATTAAACCACCCAAGTATAAAAAGCTCTTTTTCATTACTATTTTCAATAACAATGATATTAATAATAATATTAAAAATTATTATTACTATTTTCATTTACAATGATATTAATTTTTTAAAATTAGATTTATCAATAATATATATAGTTTATATTCATGTTGTTTTTTTCATATTTATATTTTGTAGGAATTTGAGCAAAACAAGGAATGATTTAGATTCCATTAGCCTTGATAACATTGACCTAACTTTATATTTAAAATATTTGTGTTAAAACATTTTACTTTTATAATATTTTGATATTTTGTTTAAGTTGAATTACTTTAAGTTAAAGATCTATTTAATCTTGACTATTTAAAAATATTTTAAATTTTGAAATTATATTTGTTTGGCAGTGTGTTTGTATTGCATAATTTATAATTAATTTATCTTGAATTTGAATTATGTTTGTTGAATTTTATATATATGTATGAACAGTACAACCCCGAAACGGCATGCTGAAACACTCCGAAACTGAAACATTCCATTCCAATTAAAAAAACGAAACATTTACCGAAACAGAATTGACAACCTTTGGCTATTAGAAGTAGGATATATTTTTTTTAAATATTTTTTATTTTAAAATATATTAAAATAATATTTTTATTTATTTTTTTAAAATTTATTTTTAATATTCATAGTTTCATATATCAAAAATATGATTTAAAAATTTAATTTAAAATAAAAAAATTAAAACTCAATACCGAATTAAAGGTGGCTAAACAAATCCGTAAATATAATTTTTATTTTTTATTTTTCATTCCCATAAAGCTTCCACCCCTTGAGCCAGCCAAGGGCCTTGATCTACTTACCATTCTTAGTTTCTTACTTCTATTTTATTTGTTCAGCGTCATTCTCTTATCTATCCAATTCATTATATACAGCACATATCCTCTAGCACACACGCACAAGAAAAGAGAACGTAAACAATGGAAATTTTTTACCTCAACCTCTTCTTTGCTGTCTTCTTCATTTCCATTATCGTTCACAAACATAGATCAAAATTCAAGCACCCTAACCTTCCTCCTGGCAGTTCAGGCCTCCCTTATATTGGGGAGACCCTTGAGCTCTTGTTGACAGGATGCAAAGGCCATCCTCAAAAGTTTTTCCTTGACCGTAAAGCTAAATACGCATCAGAAGTATTCAAAACAAACCTTTTCTGTCAGCCTGCAGCAGTTTTGTGTGGTGCTGCAGGTAACAAGTTCTTGTTCTCCAATGAGAACAAGGTTCTTAAAGCTTGGTATCCAGACTTTGTGTGCAAAATATTTCCCTCTTCAGTTCAGAGGTCACTCATTGAACAAGTTGATCGACTGCGCACTTTGCTCCCTGAATTTTTGAGACCTGATGCCTTGAAGAGATACGTTGGCATCTTCGATACGGTTGCCGGAAGACACTTTGCATCAGAATGGGAAAATAAAGAAGTTGTGGTTGTGTTCCCTCTAGCAAAGAGCTTTACATTTGGGTTAGCTTGTAGCTTGTTTCTTAGTATTGAAGACCCCGACCACATTGCAAAACTTGCTAGCCCATTTAACCTTGTAGTTTCCGGTATTTTTTCTATCCCAATTGATTTACCTGGAACTCCACTCAACCGTGCCATCAAGGCCGCAAACTTTATTAGAACAGAGCTTTTTGCGATTATTAAGCAAAGAAAAAAAGATCTAGCAGAGGGAAAGGCATCACCCAAGCAAGATATATTGTCACACATGCTGTTGGCATGCGATGAGAAGGGAGCATTTATGAGTGAGCTAAGCATTGCTGACACAATTCTTGCACTATTAGCCAGTGCACATGAGAGCACCAGTGCAGCTTGTGCATTCATTGTCAAGTATCTTGCTGAGTTACCTCATATTTATGAAGGAGTTTACAAAGGTACGTGTTGTTCATAACTCCATACTCTTCCTTACAAATATCTTTATATAAAAAAACTCTAACCAATAATTGAGTTACATATAATTTTGTTTATAATTGTATTAATAGGTGAAAATAAGAATATAAAATCATCCATCAAGTTTCTCTTAATAGCTTAATATTCTATGTTGAGATCTTAATTATTTGATCATCTAACAATTTAATTTTTTAAAATAAGATGATTTCCCCCCCTCACAGTATAGTCTCTTTGATTAAATATTGATGGGCTTTCATTGATTGATGTGTAATGGTGAGCAAAATATTGTTTGACTTTTTTTTTTCTTAATTTCTCCTGTCAATAGAGCAAATGGAGATATCTGAAACCAAAGCTCCTGGCGATGAGTTGTTAAACTGGAATGATATTCAAAAGATGAGATATTCTTGGAATGTAATTCGTGAAGTGTTGAGACTTTGTCCAACCTTTCCTAATGTTAGAGAAGCCATCCATGGCTTCGATTTCAATGGTTTCTCAATTCCGAAGGGTTGGAAGGTAGGTTTTTTTCTAACTGTTGTTTGTGTACTGTTCTCTTTCCTTTTCTTTATGCTTATCGTTTTCCAAGTTTATCATCAACGACTACTATAAAATGAATTTACAAATGATATAACATATAAAATTAAGAATGAACATCTAGATGGTGTTCCAATGATAAAAAATTGAGATCAAGAGGTTTGTTTTCTCTGTGGTTTCAGGTTCGAGCCCTGTGGTTGCTCATATAATGGCCACTGGAGACTTATATGGTCGTTAACTTCAGGACCCGTGAGATTAGTTGAGATACGCGCAAGCTGTTCCAGACACCCACATTAAACTAAAAAAAAATTAAGTCATTAGTTTTTGTTTTTTAAAATACAATGTTGTTAGCTGATGCAGTAAGACTCTATACTATAATTAGTGGTTATTGATTGGTCCAAGGATCTAGCAACATCAAAATTTGACTGTCAAAGTCAGAGGCTCATTATTACGCTGACAATTATGCTGATGAAGCCGACATTCAACAGTCATAATCATTCACCAAAAGTTTTCTTTGTGGGCATCCATGCAGGTGTATTGGAATGCAAACTCGACGCATAGAAATCCAGAATACTTCCCAGAACCCGAAAGATTCGATCCTTCCAGATTTGAAGGGACCGGACCAGCTCCTTACACATTTGTTCCATTTGGTGGAGGACCCATGATGTGCCCTGGACAAGGGTTTGCTCGCCTAGAAATGCTTATTTTCATGCACAATCTGGTGAAAAGGTTCAAGTTTGATAAATTTGTTGCAGAAGAGAAGATAATGTTTAGTCCGATGCCAATACCTGAAAAGGGAGTTCCCATTCGCCTCTTTCCTCACAGACCTTAGAGAACCAGATCCCCCCCTCCCCCGGGTTATCTGTACTTGCAAGTAAAGGGAAAAACAATTTTTTTTGGTCATTAATCATTATTTTTTATTTTTAATTCACTCTTGTCCAGCTGATATTTATTTCATCCATCACTTTTATTTTCTCTTTTTGTATCATATCATCTAGTTTTATTTCCTTGTGTTTATTTATTTAATTCCTGTTATTCCCTTGGTGATCTTTCTTTATATTGCTGCATTTTAAATTTAATGTTTAACATATTATTAATCAGTAATTTTGACATTCATAAATAATTTTACAATGAAAATCATTCCACAACAGAGTTTTAAAAGCTTAATTTCAAGATGATTTACTAAATTAATTTCTGAGATGAAAAATAATTCTAGGATCCCACCGGAAGATAAAAATAAATAATAAATATTATTAATTATTAATCTCAACTTTACAATAAAAGTCATCAGACGATAAGAACAATTACTGAGGTGAAAAAAAATGAAGGATATTTTCCGGGCTCTCACCAAAATTGTTGGAGGATCCTCATAGATATCCACCGTGTTGAGATAAAAAATGATAAAAAGAAAATCAAAATTAGAGGAAGCATACGGTAGAAATAAATAAATAAATAAATAAATAATCCTTTTTTCTAGGCTACACAAGCATTCTCAGAGGAGGAGTAAAAATCCGAGACTCCTGTCTTTGACATGACCGGAGCCGATGAATCTAGATAATTTTGATAATATAAATAAAAAATAAATTAACTAATATATAAATTTGAAGTGTGTTTTTATATCAAATTATTAAACTATAAAATAATACACACACACATGCGCTTTATGTTAATATCAACATATGTCTATATATTAAAAAAATATTAATTATAATAAATCTCATACTCACCCACACAGTTGGCATTCAACTAAAGTGGGCTGGGAGCTTTTTGATGCTTGCTTGCTTCTCTGTTAGCGACGTGGCTCATTTCTTTCCCTTCGCTTTTCTAGAAGGGAAAAAAATGGGAGGCGGGTAAAGAGTTGAACTCGGACACGAAGGCCATTAATATGAGTTGAACTTACACGTTAAGGAATTGCACCGCCGCAATACACAGTAGAACCAAACAAAGAGGAGAATAAAAATATCTAACTAAGGTCCCAACAACCAAATTTGGTTAGTCGTCATCTGGACTGGACTAAAAGCATGTTTATCATTGCCTGAACTATTGTTTGTTATTTTTTATTTATTTTAAATTAAAATGTTTTATTGTTTGAATATTACGGGATTGTTTGA
This sequence comes from Populus trichocarpa, assembly GCF_000002775.5. Lineage (NCBI taxonomy): Eukaryota > Viridiplantae > Streptophyta > Magnoliopsida > Malpighiales > Salicaceae > Populus > Populus trichocarpa. Next base: position 14,313,498 of record NC_037302.2, on the reverse strand, counting down.
GATGGTGGTAGTAATCTACACTGCACTATGTCTATCAAAAATAAATTTTAAAAAATAAAATATATTATTTTAATATATTTTTAAATAAAAAATATTTTAAAAAATAATATATTTTCAAACATCTTTTAAATTGAAAATATATTAAATTATTGTTTTTAATTTTTTTAATCCTCAACATCATTATACTTAAATTATTAAAAAATACTTGAAAAATATTAATTTAATATATTTAAAAAACTTCAAAACCAGGTGAATTATAAAAATAAATAATCTCTAAATATGTAATTAGTAATGTGATGAAAAATATTTTTGCAAAAATGTTTTTAAATTTAGGATGTATTAAAATAATATTTTTTATATTATTTTTATTTATAACATCAACATGTTTCATAAAAAATTATATAAAAATCTAAATTTTTTTTATATAAAAAATATTTTAAAATACGAGTTGAATAGAAAAAAACAAACACCTTGTGATTTACTTTTAAATCAAATCATGTATTTGGATACGGGTCAAATCAACCTTCCCACTCCTAATCAAAGGCAGTTTTAATCACGTCATAATAACATATGCGAACGTTTGGTTAGAAATTAGAAATAGAAGAGATGGATGAAATAAATGGAAATACCATTTTACCCCTGAAACTCAATGCTTCCCTTGCAACTGTAGGGGACAAAATCATCGGTGCACAGTAGTAATCACAGTGTAGAATTATTATTTTTTTTTACTTTTATTTTCATTTTAATATGTTCTTAAAATAAAAAATCCTTGAGAACCGAATTAGACCCACCATTTGATTTGAATCAGTACGTACCAAATGTAGCAATCTATTTAATCGAACAGCAACATAATTAGACCCAGCAGTCAATTCTAAGAAAACTGCTAGATTGTGAACTTGGAATCCTGCATGGTGGTCCAATTGTTGCCCTATTCTGAACTTGCTCCAACCAATATCAGACCTCAACAAGTAAAAGGCCTTCAGCACATTGAACGAAAATTAGGCCTAGCTTTCATCCTTTTCTTTTATTTTTTGGATTTGAGGAAACTCCTCCTTCTAGAAAGCGCACTTTGTGGGTTCAGGTGAGCGAGTAAAACCCTGACTGTCCCAGACTCTTACAAGATATGCACGTCCTTACTCGAACTCAAAACCTACTGTGCAAATCTTAAGCCCTTTACCATCATGCTTCATCCTTTTCTTGGTAAATAACAAGCAGCGTTTATCTTACCTCTGCATTTGCATTTTGATATCTTTTCAAAGGACAAAAAAAGGAACTTGCATTTTGGGAGACACTGGCTTTGATTGACACGAAATGCAGCGGATAGCAGGGGAATACAAGGACAGCAAGTACAAGCTGATCCAGAGAAATACAAATGCTTGATAGATATAAGCAATTTGAAGGCTGATGCATCTTTCGGTAAGAAACCTGAAGCCCTCAAGGTTCCTCTTCATCCGGTGAAACAGGGAATTCTCTGTCCTCGGTGACCTTGTTTCCCTGCATAGCTGCAAATACACCACTTGCTAGAGATATAACTATGCTGAAAAATTTGTGGTTGCCATACAGAACCATCTGTTAACAGAGGCAATAGTACCCAGAAAAAACGAAGCATCTGATTTCGAGAACAAATTTAAAGCCAGTTAAATGTGTCATCTAGGGGTTCTGAACAGTGGATCTTAGTGGGCTAGGTCCAAGTTCTACATAGAGATCACTTTCAACACAATCATTGAATTGCAGTTAAATTTTGCCAAGAGATTCGGGCTAGCTGGCTTTGCTGGCTCGCATCTAGAAGTCATTTCAAAAAGACTCTGCTTAATTTGATTTCATTATTTTCCTCTTCGATTTTAGATTTTTAACCTTAATTTCAGATTTTATTTCTGTTTAGAAATTCTGATTTCACTTCCTTGTAAGTTCGATTTTAAACTTATTTAAAGGATTGTAATTTTTTATTTTTTTGACAAGTAGACTAATAATACAAGTTTTAATGGTTGGGCTGTCCCATTGGGAATGAAGATAGACCTATATATACTTTTTATTTTTTTTTAAAAAAAAACAGAGACCAACAAGATGAAGAAAAATTAAGAGAGGTCATCCCGGCCAGCATGATGTCGAGATTTTGCATCATCTAATTTCAAGCTTTGTGAAACGCACAGTCCACTTGCCTTTCGTTTGGACACTGTTCAAGATAATGTGAACTCATCATTGTCATTTAACAATGCATCATTACTAGGAGTAAATCATCAGAGAAAATCATTCGAAACTCTTTTAACCATCATGTTAATTGGAGAGTAAGTTAAACAACGCACATGCTAATCAGAACAGGCATACTATATGAGAAAAGCCTATATGAAAGTTTGATTGGAATTCGCATTTGCTTTTCAAAATATTTTTTTTTCAGAAATATATTAAAATAATAATTTTTATTTTTAAAAAATTATTTTTAATATTAACGTATCTAAATAATCTAAAAATACTAAAATAATATTAATTTAAATTAAAAAATAAAAAAATAAATTTTTAAAAACATAAAAATAATCAAGGCAGAAGTTCACGACAACAAGAGCCGAAGAAGAATCAGTAGCGGCAAGCTAGCAGAAGACAGCGGTGGCATACCATTGTTATATACATTCTTCTTTTGGTTTATTTTATGCAGATACCACCATCAGCTGCCACGTTCCTTTCGTTAACTTGTTGGACAGAAGCTTTCACTTTCCTTGCTACGTTACTTGCATTTGGTAGCTCTGACTTGCCTAAAACAGGAAAATATAGCAAGAAAAGACGTCAATTTAAAATATTAAAATTAAAGATAAATTGCAATAAACTTTCTGAAGTACTGCAAAATAATAGAGATAACTCAAGAAATTAAAAATTTGACAAAAACCGCTGCTCGTTGAAGAAAATATCACACAATTCCTATTTAATTTATAACCAAAATCACCTTAATTAAGGTTATGAGCATTTTAGGCACATAAGAAAATTTCTCGTCTCTGTAATTTTAAGATACTAAAAATAATTATATACTATTTTCTACGAAACCCTTTCAATTTTTTTTTTTAATTTTTAAATTTATATAAAGTCATCATTACTGTTTAATTTCGTAAGATTTTCAAAGTCCTAACCCACTTGATTATTAATGTTTTGATATTATATCACAAAATCATTAAATTATTGTTTCAGGTTTCAAAAATAGTTTATATATTACTCTCCAAGAATCACTAAGTTATTGCAATTTACCAAAAAAAAAAAAAACTGAATACAATTCCATTGCAGTTAATTTTCAATATATACTACTTACTTGTAGTTATTTTTCCATGACCTTTGCTACGAGGTGTGCTAGTACCAACCCCATTTGCCTCATTTCTCTTTTTACCTATTTGGACAATTGATTTGGTCGTAGAAATCTTCTCCTTTTTCATAGCATCAGTGGCATTTAGTAGCTTTGAATTCCCTCCATCGATCAAGATCATTGTTACAAGATCTCAGTTTAAACTATAAAGTTGAGGAAATTTAATTGCTGTTTTTAATTATTTTTCAAAATAGAGAACTTACTGGGAATTTTGGTTTTAGGACCGTTGTTACAAGATGGGCTGGTAGCGACACCATTTGCCTCCTTTCTTGTATTACCTTGTTGGACACTCAATCTAGAAGAAGTCGTCTTCTCCTTTTTTGTTGTATTTCTTGCTTCAAGTACCTTCGAATTACCTCCGACTGACCATTTTTACAAGATGTAAAATAAAACTACTTGAAATATAATTCAAGGGAAGTTATCTTTCAAAACATAGCACTACTTACCGGCAGTTGTTTTTCTTATAAGATGATTGTTCCTAGGTTTGCTGGTACCAACGCGATTTGCCTCATCCCTTTTGCTTCCTTGTTGGGGATGAGGTGATTGAATTGTTGAAGTCTTCTCATTGCTCGTTCCATTACTTGCATCTAGTAGGTTTGAATTGCCTCCAATAAGACCAACGGTCACACAAAGTTAATTTGAGGTAATCAAAAGAATAGAATAGATCAAATTCTAGTTAGTTTTCGAAGCACTTCACTTACTGGGAGTTGTTTGAAGTGTCTTTGTTACAACATCACTGGCCTCACTCCTTCCGCTGTCTTGTTGGACGGTTGATTGTGTGGAAGAAGTCCTCTCCTCTGTGATTGCTTCACTTGCATTTGGTAGCTTTGAATTCCCTCCAACATGACTGTTCTTGTCACAAGACCTGGTGTAGTGTCCAGCTTTATGGCACTTCCCACACTTCAAAGATCCATAAAAAGTGAAGTTAAATTCTGAAAACTATGCTGGCTATGATTTTTATTTGAAAGTTCGTATATGTACATATAATGTTATAAAAAATATCAAATAGGGAAGCCCGAGCAGGTACACGATACATACCATGACAAGATGTTTCTGGTTATAAGCACGAGTTTTGATCTTCTCTAGTGTCTCGGCAACTTCTTTCATTGATGGACGGAATTTGGGGTTACGAACGAGACATCTCAGAGCAAGCATTGCTATTTCTGAAGCCTGCCCAGTAACATACTTCCCCTCCAACCTGGAGTCCATTATGCCTCTCAACCTGAATCTATTACTTAGATATTTCTCGGCCCATTCCCCCACGGTTTGATCATCATTGATATTTTTTGTTAATCTTGAACCAGTTAGCAGCTGAACCAAAACAACACCAAAGCCATAAACATCGCTCTTCACACACAACTCCCCTAACCAAACCAATTCGATAAAATCAATGTCATGACAAAGCTTAGCAGTTAGCAGAAGTTAATAATTAACAAGTTAAGAAGATCGAGACAAATTGGCAACTACAGGAGCTTTGCCCAGAACAAAATCCAACCATAAAAATATCATTAATTAAATTCTTTGCATTAATCGGCAGTTTCATTGTTAATGCTTGTTTTGTTCTGTATTCTCTTCGTATAATTGTACTGATTACTGAATTTTGTTCGGTGCTTTTGCCCTGTGGTTGCTTTTTTATCTAAAAAAAAATAAAAATCTTACAAGTACGCAAGGTACAAGAAATTACCAGTCTGAGCATAAAGAGGATCCATATAACCATATGTGCCAACAATTCTATCTTCTTGTATATATTCATCATGATCTCTCAAGGGTGCAGGCGCTGTGATTGCCAGTCCAAAGTCTGCTATCTTCGCAGTATAGGACTAGAGAAACATTGGGGTTAGGTAGCGTAGATTTCCATTTTGGAAAGATAATCCAACAGTTTCTTTTCAATTGCTGAGTCATGAATAATTGTACCAATAACGTGATGCTTACAACATTAACAGTTCTTCAGATTGCCAAAATTGCTAGAAAAGTCATGACGCATCAGTGGAAATAAATGAGTCAACCATGAAAACTAGGTAAAGGAGGAAAACAAAAGCAAGACAATAGCAGAAATATAGATGCAGAGAGATATGATAAATGTACACAGAGAAACAATCAGGTGAATATGCAGTGATGTTGGCACTGGCAAGCAAACAGAAGCACTAGCAGAAATGTAAAGTTTTGTTATGCAAACATGGTCAGTAGAAGTAATCTCACTGAAAAGATGTATCAAGAGACTATTGTTTTGTCTGAACTGGGTGACCTTTCTATATGTTACTGCATACTATTTGAAAAATCATACAGAATTTACCTTATCAAGTAGTATATTTGAGGGCTTCATATCTCTGAAAATTATTGGGTGCTCTAATGTATGCAAGTAAGACAGTCCTTCAGCAATTTCTATCGCGATTTTAAGCCTAATTTCCCATGAAAGTACTCGTTCTGGTTTCTCTGTAACAGGAGAAACATGTGTGTTAGGAACAAAAATAAGGTTGTACAATGTTGAGTTTGATATTGTAGTATACAACTCCAAATTGAGAATAATAAGAATTTCTCCATACTGGAAAATAAATGGTAGTCTAAGCCGCGTTTTTGCATGTATTCATAGACAAGGATCTTCTCTTCATTTGCACGACAAAAACCCAAAACCTTCAAAATATTCGGATGAGACACCATTCCCAGTAAACTGATCTCTGTCTATACCAATAAATGATATGGTAAGTAAGAGGACAAACGGTTTGTTACCTGACTACCGTAAGCACTTCAAGGGAAATTTACTACATAGATTCAGTTTATATAGGGAAAATTAATCATGCTGCCGGACATCATACTAGTTAATGGATTCGTAAATAATTGAAGAGTGAATTATAAGGTCAATAAAAACAAACAAACAAACAAACCGTAAATTCTAGATATCCTTGTCTGCTGCGTCCAGATAATCTCTTGACAGCAATTGCTCGGTTCCTAGCACCCTTAGATGGCATCTGCTCCTTGAGCCAACCCTTGTAGACATTGCCAAAACCTCCCCTTCCAATCAGCAGATTCATACTAAAGTTGAAGGTCGCTGCCCTCAACTCTTCATATGTGAAATCTCTCAACTTTGAATTGTCTAATGCACCAAGTATTACGTTGTTCTCACCCGAAAGAGGTGCATTAGACATCCATGTTGAAATACAGGCAGTTACCATTGTGAAACAGCAGCTGTATTCAGCGGAATCCATAGGAGATGCATCAACTGATTACAAGTGCAAATTCTATGAGATAGGATTTGAGGCCTTGTGCAGAGATAAAAATGGACTTGCTCTTAGACTTAGATTATTCAAAAACTTATTGGCATAGAATTATATATGAATCCCAGCATTCAATTGGGTAGGGGACTGATACAGGAGGATCTCAACAGTCAGATATGAATCCATTACAATTAAAGCTTAACAAACACATTTATGGATGAGATGAACAGGTTCAAGTTCAAGAAGAGGTCTAGCAGCAGTAAACAACCTATTTGATGGAAATGAGCATAACTTTTGATCCCACGATTGTATTGTCCTCAAATTTTCAAGAGATTCCACATGCTCTATTCTAGAGTGAGTCGGCTTGCTATATTCAGCCAAGGTCAGGAAGACCTTCAAATTAGGCCTTGAAGATGCTCTTTTTTTTTAGTTTGTGTTTTTTTCCCAATTAATTTTTTATTTTGACTTTTAATTTTCCTATATGTCTGGGATTCTTTTTTCCTTTCTTGCTGAGGTCGAGGATTGACTTATTTAAGCTATTGCAGACCTCTTTTATGGAGGAGATTTTGGCAGATTATATTTTGATTGAGAATAAACAGAGTGGCTATGGTCTATCTAGCCCTTTTGGCAAATTTTGTCTTCCTATTCTCTTTGATTCCTAATCTATTTGGTTCAGGTTGCGTTAGGGACTCTGCATATCCTGAGGCATTGTTAAATCTATGCAATTAATATGTAAAGAAAAAAAGAAAGAGTGAAATGAGATATCTCTCAAAACACGAACAAAATGAACAAGGCCAGGTGCAAATACTAAGTTAAGGAAGCACAAAGGGAAGAACATAAATCATGTGCATCAATGACAAGATACCATAAATTAATCTATATATGATGATAAACTAACCATCAACCAGTTTTAAGATGGAATCACGAGGGGAGTCCGAGTCCGAGTCCGAGTCCGAGTCTAGGTCTGGAACTGGGGCAGCAACGGAAGTTCGACTTAAAGTATCAGCTGCAAGACAATTCCAGTGAATCCCCATCCGTCTTTACAAGAATCAGTGATGACCTGCAGGATTAGAGAGAAACAGAGAAGGTCTAGAGAACAGAGTTTGTTTAGACTTATGTGGATACTACGTTTTCTGCAATGACGTGATGATTTTTTCAATGACTACAGATATAATTTCATCTTTATTCAAGCATTTTCAACCAGAGAAGTCTTTCTAGACGTGTATACTTTCTTCGAGGTAAGTGCCACGCACTTGCTTGGAAGCACCTCAACTTTTCCAACACTGAGAGTTTCCTTTTTCGATCGATACATCCACCAATTCAATGTTTCGAAACCATAGATATTAAACTAGGGCCGGGGGTAGAGCTGGATAAGGGCCAAGTATGGTCGACCTGAGAAATTAAAAAAAAAAATATTTAATATTTTAATATTTTACAAGAAAAAATTAAAAATATTTTATGTATATTTAGGTTATATAGAGCCATTACATATATAAAAAAAAAAATCAAAAAGCATTCTATGTAGTTTATATATACAGTTATTCCATAAAAAAATTTAAAAAATGTCAAGGTTTTTTTTTAAAATAAATAAATGCTGCTATGCATGTATAGTATAGATAATTGCTTGAAATGCATTATAATTAACATGTAATTGCAATGAGGTTTTACTCAAATGCTTGCTGCAGTGACCTCCCATTATCTATAAGAAGGGGACCTGATTGAGAAAAGACTTTGGCACATTTTTTTAAACAAATCTTCAACCAGATAATTCTTGGTTAAAGATATAAATCGTGTGTTCTATACAGAAAAAGGATCGCAGAATGGGGACTAATACTAGGTTAGTCCTATCATTTTCCAATCTTATTCTCCTTTAATTTCTGGTTGTGCCTCTAATAATTCCACTTAAACTTTTTATTTATTTATTTTTACAAAGCAGAGGTTATAACTTTAACTTTTGATAATGCGATTCAAAAAATAAAAAAAAAATATTTTAATATATTTTCAATTAAAAAATATTTTTATAAAAACATTATCAGCCATATTATCAAGTACGCAACTCGGACACCCACGTTAAACTAAAAAAAAAAATAAGCAACTCAGACAAGGAGGACATGCATTGATATGAGTTGAACTACAGCTCATTACGGTCAAAGAGTAACGCATTAAAGAATTACACTCACCGCAATACACAGTAGAACCAAACAAGAAGGAGAATAAAAAGACAAAATTATTTCTTGGCTCCGGAATAACTAATGGACTATTCAGTGCCCGAGTCGAAAAGAATTCCTTGGTTAATTGATTGTACAGAAACTTTATGGAAGTGCTTCATCTGCATCCTGTTCTAATTATAAACTAGAGGATAATAGTGATCACGTCGACAAGGCTTCTGGTTCATCCTTAGTGCTGTTATATCGAGCTCCAATCTTTGTCAAGGTCTCGGCAACTTCTTTCATTGACGGGCGGAAAAGGGGTACCGCCTGAAGACATCTAACAGCAAGTCGACCTATTCGTAAAACTTGTTTTACTGGGTATTTTCCATCCAACCTGGGGTCCATAAAATTTCTCACCTTTCTTCTATCTGATAGAAATGGTCTAACCCAGTTCACTAAATTTATTTGCTGACTCGGACGGCTTTTATCATATGCTCGTAAGCCTGTTAGCATCTCCAACAAAACAACTCCAAAACTATACACATCACTCTTCAGATACAAATTCCCTGATCAATCAAATAGAATCAATGTTAGGGTAGATTCTGATAGCATGTTTTCAATCAACCACTACTATGAAATGGGATTTTAGTAGCAGTTGTTCGTTAGCGAGTTTGAGTAAACTGTCATTACAGATACATAGATATAACAATTGTAATAAGAATAAAGAAACATGCCGTTAAAGACTTGATAAAATGCCATTATAATTTAATTTTGTTGTGGTGAGCTGCTTTAGAGTAATTACAATGTTATAAATTGAGATTGGAAGTTTGAATGAACTGCAAAGCGAAACATCATTCAGTCATTGAGGCATCCCAGTTAAGAAATAAACAACTAAATTACCTGTAGCAACATACTCAGGAGCAGCATAGCCAATTGTGCCCATAACATGTCCTGATACATACGATTCACCGTCTGCAGGTCCCCATTTTGCCAAGCCAAAATCCGATAACTTTGGAGTGTAAGACTGCAGAAGATTTAGGAACTTAATGTCTTATGAATCATATTATAATACGTTCTTAAATATTTTTGCCAACTCTCAAGCAAGACTTTACTCGTTCGGCATTTCCCTTTGCCACCAATGACAGGGTGAATCACAGTTGCTAGTGGTTAAGATTGAACTTTGCAGGGAAGGGGATTTTTGAAGAAAATAGATCAACATGAAGCTAAACTTTCGAGTAAAAATGGTGAGAAAATATACGCATCATGAAACTGCCTTTACTGAATGAGTTTGTCATATCGTGTTTGGTTGATAATGCAGATTATAAAGAACTTTACCTCATCAAGCAATATATTTGAGGTCTTGAAATCTCTGAAAATTATCGGTTTCTCCATTGTATGCAAGTAAGCAAGGCCTTGAGCCGTTCCTATTAAAACCTTAAGCCTTGTCTCCCACGAAAGCATTCGATCAGGGCCCTCTGCATGAGTATAAAATGGAGCGCAAGAGAACTAAATGAGTTTATTTCATCTACAGAGCACACGATTGGGATCATAGACCAGGACTCTAGAATTCATTGCTTGTTCTTACTTCCAAACAAATGGTAATTTAAGCTGCCCTTTTTCATGAATTCATAAACAATAACATGCTCCTCATCTTCTCGACAGTATCCCAACAGCTTTACAACATTAGGATGAGAAAGCCTTGCCAAGAAACCCACCTCTGTCTGCACCAGAAAAATGGCTACCGAATTAGTATATAACAATTATGCCCTTTCTAAGGACTGTTGTTACCAATTTCTTCATTCTTATATATCGCATTTGTAAACAGGACTTGATCATAAGTAGTTTGGAAAGAAACTAGCAGCTAAGCTATCTATCAACCAAGGCAAAAGACCCATCAAACCAAGTGTTTCAATCTGAGCTAAACGTGCAAATGAAGAAACCTAAAGGTTGGCACATTAAGAGATAAACAACAAAACAGAATTACCCGCCACTGTCGATATCCTTGCTTGCTTTTGGAATCCAATCTCTTGACAGCAATGGGCCTTTTCCTTGTTCCCTGAGATGCTACCTTCTCCTTGAGCCAACCTTGATAGACCTTTCCAAAACCACCTTCTCCCAGCACCATATTGCTACGAAAATTCAAAGTTGCTGCCTTCAATTGCTCAAATGTGAAAGCTCTTAACTTTGAGTCTGATCCAGATTCCACATCCGGAAGGGCCTCATCATCTACAGAAACTAGGAATTCGTTGTCATCAGGGACATTGCCCCAAATAGCTGCAATAGCATCGCTTGCTTGATAAATCCATGTCGTTAAATTGGTGGTTGCCATAGAGAGCCAGCTGCTTCCAGAGACATTGCTACCCCCGAAAGATGTATCATCTGATTATATTACTTATACTATTAAACCGAACTTTAATTGAAGGATTGACTAATGAGATAATTGCACTAGTAAGTTTATGAATAACAGATGATTGAAGTGCTAACAGTTTCAAAAACAAACCAAAACAACAATAAATAACAGGATTGAGTTAAACTAATGGTTGGAAACTAACCATCAAGATGCCCTACAGAGCTAGGAGCTGCGTCTGGGTCAAAGAATGAGCCAGGGGCAGGGGCGGGGGCAGCATCTGAGGGAGGAGGGGGATCAACAGGGGTTGGATTTGACTTATCAGAAGTCCGACTCCAGCAAATCCCCATCAAAAGAATTGTATCTTCGTTGAATCAACAATCTCTTTGATGATTGACATAGAGAGGGCAGATGGGCTAAACTAGTTCGGTTGACCTTGACTTTGTGAAGTGGCGACTGGCTTGTCTGTCATTTCTAATAAAAACAATTTGTCTCGAATCTAAGGTCCCAACAACCAAATTTGGATAGTCGTCGACTCAGATGTGTTTGGTAATGAGTTTGAAAATTATTTTTGAAAAAATTTAAATTTATTTTTTGTTTTAATTTAATATATTTTTAATATTTATAAATTATTTTGATGTACTGTTTTTAAAAATAATTTTTAAAAAATAAAAAAATATTATTGACAAACTTTTTTGAGTGAAAAATACTTTGTAAAGTAACCACAACCACACTCAACTGGACTAAGAGCTCATATGGAAATTATTTTTTTTAATATTTGTTTTATTAAAAATTAATTTTTTTTTATGTTTTTGATCATTTTGATACATTGATCTCAAAAATAATTTTTAAAAAATAAAAAAATATCATTTTAATATATTTCAACATGAAAAACATTTTAAAAAGTAACCGCAACTACATTCTCAAACAGAAGAGCATGTTTATCATTGCCGTTGAACTATTGTTTGTTATTTTTATTTTTATTTTTATTATTTTTTTAAATTAATTTTTTTTATTGTTTGGTTGCCAGTCAAAAGATTAAGGGAATATTTATTTTTGTATTTTAAAAATATTTTTTAAAAAAATTGATTTTTTTTTGCTTGAAATTAATATTTTTTTAGTATTTACTATTTTATCATCATTTTAATATATTAATGCCAAAAATAATCTTTAAAAAATAAAAAAAAAATATTATTTTAATATATTTCTAAATAAAAAAATTAAAAAAAAACAATTACAAACGCCTCCCAAAAACCCTTCTAAAATTATTTATAGATCCGGTGGTTTGGCTTTCTGTTAAGAAAAGGAGGAGAATTTCCATATATTTCAATTTCCACTCCTTTCCACATCATATTGCCGAGCTCATCTGACACGATAGTAGTAGTTAACATCATATCTATCGTTGTGAACTTCTATATATATATCGTAGTGAAAAATCCTTGAAAACTATTACTATTAGACCTCAACAAGTCAATATTCTGAACTTGCTCCAAGCAATCTCAGACCTCAAGTAAAAGGCCTTTCAACACACTGAACGAAAATTAGGCCTAGCTTTCATCCTTTTCTTGCTAATAACAAGCAGCGTTTATCTTACCTCTGCATTTCCATTTTGATATCTTTTCAAAAGACAAAAAAAGGAACTTGCATTTTGTGAGACACTGGCTTTGATTGACACGAAATGCAGCGGATAGCAGTGGAATACAAGGATGCAAGCACAAGCTGATCCAGATAAATACAAATGCTTGATACATTTAAGCAATTTGAAGGCTGATGCATCTTTCGGTAAGAAACCTGAAGCTCTCAAGGTTCCTCTTCTGCTGGTGAAACAGGGAATTCTCTGTCCTCGGTGACCTTGTTTCCCCGCATGGCTGCAAATACACCACTTGCTTGAGACAACTGTGCTGAAAAATTTGTGGTTGCCATACAGAACCAGCTGTACCCAGAAAAAATGAAGCATCTGATTTCGAGAACAAATTTAAAGCCTTCTGCATAATGAGATAACATCAATAGTTTACGAGAATTATATGATAAATGATAAATGACAAGTAGACTAATAATACAAGTTTTAATGGTTGGGTTGTCCCATTGCGAAGGAAGATAGACTTATTCATGACTTTTTAAAAAAAAAAAACAAAGAAAAAAGACTAACAAGAAGAAGAAAAATTAAAAGACGTCATCCCGGCCAGCATGATGACGAGATTTTGCATCATCTAACTTCAAGCTTTGTGAGGAAGCAGACGAACTGGAAGTCCCATTTCTGGTTTTGGCGTTGGATCGAATACTATCTTCTCATCGAGAATCAATCTTTCAAATTTGAACCTCTTCACCAAGTTATGCATGAAAACAAGAATTTCTAATCGAGCATATTCATTTCCAGGGCACATCCTTGGTCCTCCACCAAATGGAATAAACGTGTAAGGAGCTGGTCCTTTCCCTTCAAATCTACTGGGATCGAACTTTTCAGGCTCAGAAAAGTATTCAGGATTTTTATGGGTCGAGCTTGCACTCCAATACAACTACAAAAATAATTTGTCAATTCAAAATTAGCACGGCCATGCTCCTGCTCAATGCTTGGGTGACATTGAAAAGTGCTTAAAACAAAATAATGGGAGAAGTCAGTCTCTAGATTATGATAAATTCTCATTGATACAAATGAATTGGCATTTAGGCCCATGTGCCACTAAGAGTATATATATGCTTGGAAAAACAATATATTGAAGGACTAAATGATTTACAGTGAGAAAATGACTTGCCTTCCAGCCCTTTGGGATGGAGAACCCGTTGAATGTGAAGTCCTTGATGGCTTCTTTGAAGTTACCAATAAGCGGTGGTGAGAGTCTCAACGTTTCACAAGCTACATTCCATGAATATTTCATCTTTTGAATGTCATCCCAATTCAACAACTCACCGGGTGCTTTGGATTTAATGATCTCAGCTTGTTCTATCAAATTGTTTACAATTAAACAAGTTAGCTCTTGTCATAATGAAAATCTAATATTGACTTATTGAATAGCTATAGCACATAGGTTCTTCAAAACAAGGTTAAAAATTCAAGGAAAGACTGCAAGAAGAGAAAGTTGAAGAGAAAAAACAGTTACCCTTGTAAACTGCTTCATAGATATGAGGCAGCTCAGCAAGATATTTGACAATGAAAGTACAAGAAGCAGCAGTGCTTTCATGTCCACCCATCAATAATGCAAGAATCTTGTCAGAAATCTGCACCTCATTCATGTACTTTCCATCCGCATCATTGCTCAACAGCATGTGTGACAAAATGTCCTGGGTTGGGGATGCCTTTCCTTCTGCAAGATCCTTCTTTCTTTGCCTGATAATGGCCAAAAGCTCAATTCTGATTAACTTTGAGGCCTTGATGGCTCGATTAAATGGAGTTCCAGGAAAATCAATGGGGATGGTAAAAATACCAGAGGTTATTTGGTTGAATGGGTGGGAAAATCTGGCTATGTGGCTGGGATCTTCAATACTTAGAAACAAGCGGCAAGCCAACTCGAATGTGTAGCTTTTTGCCAGAGGGAAGACAACCACCTCTGCTTTGTTTCCCCACTCCAAGGCAAAGTGTCTTTTGGTAACCATATCCATGGTACCTATATACCTCTGCAAGGCCTCAGGTTTCAAGAATCGAGGGAACAACCTACGCATTCTTTTCGCTTCTTCTTTGGGTGACGTTTCTACTGCAGATGGAAATATCCTGTTCACAAAATCAGGCCACCATGTTTCAACAAGTCTGTTCTCGTTGGAGAATAAGAACTTGTTTCCGGCAACACCATTTAACATCACTACAGGCTGAAGAAAAAGATTTGTTTTGAATATTTCTGACGAATATTTCCGAATGCGATCGAATATGAAGTTTTCTGGGCAACCTTTCCATCCTTTTGACAGGAAATCTAGGCTCTCTCCCACAAAAGGGAGGCCTAGATTGCCTGGAGGAACGTTTTGGAGTTTATCCTGGTATCTGTGCTTGTAAATTATGGCAACGAGGGAGAGAATGATGGGGACAAAGAGGAGAAGGATGAAATAGAGAGTCTCCATTTCTTGAAAGTACTGCAACTTGTTGCAGCTTCTTTGGTGCAGACATGTTCTTAATGGATGGCCTATATATAGTAGAAAACAAATCTTTAGGTTGCGTTTTAGATACACCATTCACATCTCAATATATGACAATTTTTGTTTTCTCGCACCATGTTATTATATCCGAATAAAAATTGATAATATGGATTATAAATTCACTTGTCTAATCCAATTGCTGAAAAATAATAACGAAGTTAATTAAGATTGTCGGTAATGATCATTTAAAAATAAAAAATAATATAGATGTGTTAGAATACGTTTGGAAACGTAATGCAAAACATGTTCTTAAAAAATTTTAAATTTTTTTTTATTAAAATTTAATATGTTTTGTATATTTTAAATTGTTCTGATGTGCAGATGTCAAAAATGATTTTTAAAAATTGAAAAAACATCATTATGATACATTTCGGCATAAAAAATTATTTGAAAAAGCAACCGCAACCATACTGTCAAATACTCTCTTAGTGACAAAAAGTGAATCATAATTACATCAATTTCATCACATGAGTATTCTGTCTGAAAATGTAGTTGTAGTTGTTTTTTAAAATGTTTTTTATTTTGAAATATATTAAAATGATATTTTTTTTTATTTTTTAAAAATTATTTTAGAGATTAACGTATCAAAATGATTTAAAATATAAAAAAATTAATTTTTTAAAAAACACAGGTTGCCCTACATTTCCAAACGCTCTCGAACATTCCTCACCATCGTCATTATACAAAGTTGAAATAAAATTTTAAGAAAAAATTTTATTTTTCCTAAAAAGTTCTATTCTTCAGTTGAAAGAAACTCGTCTTGAATTTGAAAACTTGGTTGGAAAATCATCTTTCACAATAAACACTTCTAACATAACGTTCCTAGGACGAAACCTTTGAAAATCATCCTACTTCACCATAGGCAAATCTAACATAATATTCTTGGGACACAAGCTCCTCAGCTAGAAACCATCATCTACCATGAATACATCCAACATAATGTTTTTACGGCAGAACCTCCTCCATTGAAAACCAGCATTCACCATGCATGAACATATCCTCCAGGACTTCTAACCATGGCAATAAGAAAAACCATCTTGAAAGTAGGTTTCGGATACCAGCAAAAATAGTCAAAAACAAAGGATAAGGATTATAATTCAGCAACAAAATCCACTTCATGATCAGCGGGAAAATAAAAATTAGGATCCGATCCCTCCTCTATATACTAGTAGGGTGCTAGCACAGAATAATGAGTTCAGCTTGGGCATATGTTTCCGCACTCTGATTTTGTTAATTTGTTTATTCTTTTGGTTTTTGTGCCGGGATTATTTTCAAGATTACATCCACCACTCTGATCTGATCAAATAATATGGTATTCAAGCTTCAACTAAAAGATTTGTGGCAGATTTAATTATCTCTATCGCTAGGTTTAATTATGGTTTAATGGAAGTCCTTGAGGTAAGGATTCTATCACAATGAATCTTGAGGTTGCGAGATTAGGCCGCTACACTTAATCTTCTAGCTCTGGACAGAACGTTCTCCATCCTAGCAATTAGGAAAAATCACTATTAGGGCAAATCAATGAGTATGGTAAACTATGACTTGTCAATTGAAAAAATAGAAACAAAATGGAATATATGATACTAAAAGCCAACTAAGCACCATAATATTAATTGGATGGATCGCTTGCACAGACAACAACCACAATAAATACACTCGTGTTGTGATCCATGCGAGGTGATGGTGAATAATATAAAGGCAAGGCTTTATAAAAAAGTTTTAATTAACCACAATAAACCTTTTTTGTAATATTCTCATTCTTATATATATATATATATGTGTGTGTGTGTGTGTGTGTGTGGACAAAATCTCAAAGGGAAAAAATTAATAACATGCATGTGGAGGATATTAAAACCTTGGAATATTTAATTGATTAATATATATATCTGGTTGACCTTGCTGTATTATGATCCCACACACAATCTTTTAGCAGGATTCTTAGAAATGCCAGCTTTCCATCTTAATAATTTCCTGATTCTTATTCTTTACTCTTAATTAAAAGGGCAATCTTTCTTTTTTCTTAATCAAAATTAACTTAAAAGAACCGCTTTTTAAATTACATAATTAAAAAGACAATATTTTTATAAATCCATCTTTAAAACTAAAAAAGTTTGTTTGTAAGAAAATAGTTAGATTTTATATTAACGATAAAAAAGCTAAAATCTATCATCTATGAAGATGATTTAGTTATTTCAATTGTCTATATATGCAAAACAACAAGACTGAAAAAAAAAACTAGCGAAAACGTGTTTATTAACTAGAAAAAAAAAATTATATTCTTAAAAAGTCGAGTTTTCTAATTCTCTAATTTTTCAAAAAAATTGAAAAAATCTAATTAGTTTTTTTTTCAAATTCTTCACCATAAAAAATAATAACATGTAAAAAAAATTAAAAATGATCTATCAATACATTTACTTTTGTTTTCATTTTCTTTATAAAACTCAACTAGCTAAATTGCTGCTTAGAATTACAATACTGTATATATTACGTTATTTTACAGTGGTCTCTTAATTAATAACATGTGGAGGATATTAAAACCTTGAAATTAATTGATTAATATATAGTTGACTTTGCTGGGTGTTTTTACTACTACGATCCCATACACAATCTTTAAGTAGGATTCTTTGAAATGCCAGTTCTCCATCTATATAATTATCTGATTCCTATTCTTTATTCTTAATTAAAAAGGCAATCTTTATATTGTTTTTTTATTTATCAAAATTAACTTAAAAGGCTTTTTAGTAACATTTCATTTTAAAAAATAGGAAAAGTTTGGGTGTAAAAAAATATTTAAATTTTCTGTCAACAATAAAAAAAAATAATATTTACCATATATGGAAATGATTTAGCTATTTCAATTTTCTATGTCTACAAAATTGACTTTAAAAAGTAAATGAGTAGTTTTGGAAATTGAAGCAAATTATTGAGCCTTGCAATCAACAATTCTATTAAGCATTTTATAGGTATACAATTTGCAAAGTATGAGACAGCAAATGAGGTTTTGGATCATCCGCAAAGGTTATTCACACAATCAAATTTTACAAAGCAGTATCAACTAGAAAATGACATATGAGCTCTTCATCAGAAGAATATGAATATTTAAGAGTTTTATTTTGTTATGACAGATCTTTGAAATCAATTGGCTCTTACAGAATCGGCAGAATTAAATGCATGTGATGCCTATATTGATTGTAGAGAGCAGCAACGATTGATACAGTTTTTAACAGCACTTCATAGTGATTTTGAATGACTTAGAGGTTCAATTCTACATCGTTCTCCATTGTCTTTTGTTGACTCTGTTGTTAGTGTGTTATTGGCTGAAAAAATACGTATTCAGTCTTATTCTGAAAAAGAAATTCTATCTGCTTGGAATCCCTCTATACTAGTAGTACCATCTAAGACATTCTTTAATCATCAAAATAAGCCTTACACAAGGATTGCCTTCGATGAGTGCAGTTTTTGTAAGCAAAAAGGTCATTGAAAGGCTTAGTGTCTCAAGTTGAGACAGTAGAATCAAGCTTGGAAGCTTAGCAGCCAGTCACAATCTAATGCTCATAGACCACCTCATGGTTATAAACCACCACACCACAATACTGCTGGAGTAGCTTCTTCAGGCTCTATCATCGATCCTAGTACTCTGACTGAGCAATTTCAGAAGTTTCTCTTCTTACAACCACAATCAATGTCCTCTTCTCCTTTCGTAGGTCAGTTGCCTCATAGTTCCTCAGGTATGTCATATTCTGAATGGGTCTTGGATTATGGTGCTTCACATCATATGTCTCCAGATTCTTCATCTTTCACCTATATGTCCCCTTCGCCCTACATTCCTGTTATGACTGCTGATGATACTCTCATGCCCTTAGCAAGTGTTGGTTCTGTTGTCACACCTTCCTTGTCTCTCTCTAATGTTTATCTTATTCCAAAACTCAGATTGAATCTTACTTCTATTGGTCAATTATGTGATTCTGGTGATTATTTAGTCATTTTTTCTTCTTCCTTTTAATGTGTACAAGATCTGCAGTCTCAAAAGCTGATTGGGACAGACCGTAAGGAGAATGGACTATATATTTTGAAAGATGAAAATCTGAAACGAGAAGACGAAACATGACCTAGACAAGAATGTCATAGATAAAAACTAAAAGATGAAGGACTCAAACAAAAAGAAGATAAATCAACAGTAGTAGCAGCAACAACGACAACTAACACTTTTAGTGGATGTAAATTGGCAAAATTTTCTGCTTTATCTTTTAATCGAAGTATTTATGTTTCTTCTTCACCATTTGACTTGATTCATTCTAATGTATCGAAACCTTCTCCTGTTGCCACAAAAGGAGAGTTTCGATATTATGCTTCATTTATTGATGATCATACTTGTTATTGTTGGGTTTATTTAATAAAACACCATTCTGAATTCTTTGAGATATATACAACATTTTGAGCTCTTGTCAAAACTTAATATCCTGTTGTAATCAAATGTTTTAGGTGTGATTTGGGTGGAGAATACACCTCTAATAAAAATTTTGAATTGCTTGTCTTATATGAAACCATTCACCAAACTTCATGTACAGATACTCCTAAGCAAAATAGAGTTGCAGAAAGAAAACATAGGTACATTATCAAAATTGCTCGTTCTCTCTTGTTGTCTTTTTTTGTTCCTAGTGAGTTTTGGGGAGAAGTTGTCCCTACTGCTGTAAGTTTAATTAATACAATTCCATCTTCTCATAATTTGGGTTTATCTCCTTTCGAAAAGTTATATGGGTATGTCCCTGGTTATTCCTCCTTTAGAGTTTTTGGTTGTACTTGTTTCGTTCTTCGTTTTTATGTAGAGCGCAGTAAGTTGTCCTATTGATCTGCTATTTGTGTCTTTCTATGTTATGGTGAAGGTAAAAAAGGGTATCGTTGTTTTGATCCAATAACTTAGAAATTTTATGTGTCCCTTCATGTTGTTTTTTTTTAGCATATACCTTTCTTTTCTATTTCATCCACTACTCATAGCCTGACTAGATCTGATCTTATTCGTATAGATCCATTTTCTGAGGATTCTGATAGTTTATTATCTCACGTTCAAGACTAATCTATTGAACGATATAATGCTAGGTTGGTTGTAAAAGGATACTTTCAACAGTATGATATGGATTATGAGGAGACATTTGCTCTAGTTGCAAACTCAAGCATGGCACCATTAATTTGTCGTTTGTTTCTTCTTCCTTGCAGATTTCTTTACCAAGTCGCGTTTCATTTCTCGTTTTATTTCTAGTTGGCAAACTCTCGATGCTTGTAGCCGTAACATCGTGAGTTTGATGGGAGATGTTAAATAATATATTTATCTTAATTTATTTATTAAGGGTAGAATAATATTTTTAGTCAAATCTATATATAATCTTTTTGTATTTAGATTAAAAATTACAGTATAAAGAAATTAATAAGAACTCTAGTCTTTTTTTCTCTTGTATTTGTATTTGTTTTGTGTTAATTTGGGTTGTTTTAACACTGAATGATCAAATGCTAATCTTTTACTATTGAACCAAATGAAAAGCCTTGCATATATATATTTATAGATTAAGTGGATCGGTCCAAGCTCTACAAAAGATCACTTCCAATCCAATCATTAAATTGCATTTAAATTTTGCCAGGAAGCTTCGTCTGGGTCAGAGAAAGAGACAGAGGCGGGGGCAGCATCTGTGGGAGGAGGGGGATCAACAGGGGTTGGATTTGATTTATCAGAAGTCCGACTGCAGCAAATCCCCATCAAAAGAATTGTATCTTCGTTGAATCAACAATGACTTTGATGACGTACAGAGGGCAGTTGGGCTTCTGTCATTTCTAATAAAAACAATTTGTCTCAAATCTGAGGTCCCAACAACCAAATTTTGTTAGTCGTTAGCTTTAATTGAGTAGAAAAGGCCCGACCACTGGAACCAGCTCCGGACTGGACTAAGACGGTTTGGGAACAAACCGGAAACACCCCTTGACCGGAGGTTATAATTTTTGTTTTTTAAAGGTAAATTAATAATTCTAGTGTGCAATAAAAACATGAAGAAACTGATCTACCCCAGACAATTTGTAATGCCATTTAAACCCCATGGAAATACAATTTTGCCGCTGAAACTCAGCGTCTCCCTTGCAATTATAGAGGGTAAAATCATCAGTGCATTATAGTAATTCACAGTGTGCCGGGCCTTGCTACACAGTAAAAGGTTGAGTAGAATTATTATTTTTTTTACTTTTGTTTTTATTTTAATATGTTCTCCAATTGATACGAGTCCTTCCATTAAAAAAAAAAAACTTGAAAACGGAATTAGACCCACCATTTGATATGAATCACTCGTACCAAATGTAGCAATCTCTATAATCGAACAGCAACATAATTAGACCCAGCAGTCAATTCTAAGAAAACTGCTAGATTGTGAACTTGGAATCCTGTATGGTGGTCTAATTGTTGCCCTATTCTGCAAGCAATCTCAGATCTTTTTATAGATTAGAGGGATAGGGCCAAGCTCTACAAGAGATCACTTTCAAAACAATCATTGAATTGTACTTAAATTTTGCCAAGAGATTCGGGCTAGCTGGCTTTGCTGGCTCACATCAAGAGGTCATTTCAAAAAGACTCAGAACATGCTGCTTAATTTAGTTTCATTATTTCCCTCTTTAATTTTGGATTTTTAACCTTAATTTTATATTTTATGTTTATTTTCCAATCAAATTAGGAATTCTGATTTTTCTTCCTTGTAAGTTCGATTTTAAACTTATTTAAAGGATTGTTTTTTTTTTTTTTTATAAGTAGACTAGTAATACAAGTTTCAGAGAATATTTATTTTTACATTTCAAAAGTGTGGATGGTTGTTGGAAATGAAGATAGATTTATTTATTAGAGACCAACAAGATAAAGAAAAATTAAAAGAGGTCATCCCGGCCAGCATGATGACGAGATTTTGCGTCATCTAATTTCAAGCTTTGTGAGGAATCAGACGAACTGGAAGTCCCATTTCTGGTTTTGGCGTTGGATCGAATACTATCTTCTCATCGAGAATCAATCTTTCAAATTTGAACCTCTTCACCAAGTTATGCATGAAAACAAGAATTTCTAATCGAGCATATTCATTTCCAGGGCACATCATGGGTCCTCCACCAAACGGAATAAACGTGTAAGGAGCTGGTCCTTTCCCTTCAAATCTACTGGGATCGAACTTCTCAGGCTCAGAAAAGTACTCAGGATTTTTATGCGTTGAGCTTGCACTCCAATACAACTACAAGAACAATTTGTCAATTCAAAATTAGCACGGCCATGCTAGCTCCTGCTCAATGCTTGGTTGACATTGAGAAGTGCTTAAAACAAAATGGGAGAAGTCAGTCTCTAGATTATGATAAATTCTCATTGATACAAATGAATTGGCATTTAGGCCCATGTGCCACTGAGAGTATACGATTGGAAAAACAATTTATTGAAGGACTAAATGAGTTACAGTGAGAAAATGACTTGCCTTCCAGCCCTTTGGGATGGCGAAACCGTTGAATGTGAAGTCCTTGATGGCTTCTTTGAAGTTACCAATAAACGGTGGTGAGAGTCTCAACGTTTCACAAGCTACATTCCATGAATATTTCATCTTTTGAATGTCAACCCAATTCAACAACTCACCAGGTGCTTTGGATTTAATGATCTCAGCTTGCTCTATCAAATTGTTTACAATTAAACAAGTTAGATCTTGTCATAATGAAAATCTAATATTGACTTATTGAATAGCTATAGCACATTGGTTCTTCAAAACAAGGTTAAAAATTCCAGGAAAGACTGCAAGAAGAGAAAGTTGACAGTTACCCTTGTAAACTGCTTCATAGATATGAGGCATCTCGGCAAGATATTTGACAACGAAAGTACAAGCAGTACCAGTGCTATCATGTGCACCCAACAGTAATGCAATAATCTTGTCAGCAATCTCCACCTCATTCATGTACTGTCCATCCGCATCATTGCTTAGCAGCATGTGTGACAATATGTCTTGGGTTGGGGATGCCTTTCCTTCTGCAAGATCCTTCTTTCTTTGCCTGATAATGGCCAAAAGCTCAATTCTGATTAACTTTGTGGCCTTGATGGCTCGATTAAATGGAGTTCCAGGAAAAGCAATGGGGATGGTAAAAATACCAGAGGTTATATGGTTGAATGGGTGGGAAAATCTGGCTATGTGGCTGGGATCTTCGATACTTAGAAACAAGCGGCAAGCCAACTCGAATGTGTAGCTTTTTGCCAGAGGGAAGACGACCACCTCTGCTTTGTTTCCCCATTCCAAGGCAAAGTGTCTTTTGGTAACCATATCCATGGTACCTATATACCTCCGCAAGGCCTCAGGTTTCAAGAATGGAGGGAACAGCCTCCGCATTCTTTTTGCTTCTTCTTTGGGTGACTTTTCTACTGCAGATGGAAATATCTTGTTTACAAATTCAGGCCACCATGTTTCAACAAGTCTGTTCTCATTGGAGAATAAGAACTTGTTTCCCGCAACACCATTTAACATCACTACAGGCTGAAGAAAAAGATTTGTTTTGAATGTTTCCGATGAATATTTCCAAATGCGATCGAATATGAAGTTTTCTGGGCAACCTTTCCATCCTTTTGACAGGAAATCTAGGCTCTCTCCCACAAAAGGGAGGCCTAGATTGCCTGGAGGAAGGTTAGGGAGTTTATCCTGGTATCTGTGCTTGTAAATTATGGCAATGAGGGAGAGAATGATGGAGACAAAGAGGAGAAGGATGAAATAGAGAGTCTCCATTTCTTGAAAGTACTGCAACTTGTTGCAGCTTCTTTGGTGCAGACATGTTCTTAATGGATGGCCTATACATATTACGCAGAAAACAAATCCTTTGGTTGCGTTTAGAGACACACCATTCACATGCCAATGACAAAATATTTTGTCGGCAATGAAAAATTACAACAATTTAAAATAAAATTCATTTTATTTAAGATTGTCGGCAATGAAAAAGTGAATCATAATTACAACAATTTGAAATAAAATTCATAAACTAAATAATAAAAAATAAAAATCATAATTACAACAATTCCTGTATTAGTTTCATCGACTCGAAAGAAACTCGTCTTGAAATTCAAATCTTAGTTGGAAACCATCAATATCTTTCACAGCAAACACTTCTAACATAACTTTCTTAGGTCGAAACCTTCGAAAATCATCCTTCTAAAAAAAATGGAATATATATATACGATACTAAAAGCCAACTAAGCACCATAATATATATATATATATATATATATATATATATATATATATATATATATATATATATATATTAGGTCTATTAATTGAATATTGGATCGCTTGCACAAACAACAACCACAATAAATACACTCGTGTTGTGATGCCATGAGATGTGTTGTTGAATAATCTAAAGTGAGGTAATCTTCATTTCATAAAATATAATTAACAAATATACTTTTTATTTATTTTTAAAATTTTTTATTAAATAAAGAGGTCTTGAGTTCAAGTTACTCATATGCCTGGGACAGCATAATTATGGCTATAGTCTTACTTCTTTTTTCTTTATCTTTTTTTTTTTAATGATAATCGGTACACTTTATGGAAATAGTAGAGAAAAACTCCATGCATGCAAGGCCATAAAGATTGTGGCTGCTGGAGAAAGGAGGACATCGATCAGAGGAATATATAAAAACAAGCAGTGGCTTTAAGATAATTATTTTTTTATTCTATTTTAGTTTTCCTTTTGTTTTTGTTTTTTTCAATGAAAAATCATTTGTTGAAAACGAAGAATAACTTTTCCATAAAAAAAAATACATCAATATTACAATTATTTTTCATAAAAAGTCAAAACCATAATTTATAATATTCATAATAATCTAATTGTAAGATATTAATTCTATTTCATTCAAATTAAAAACTATCATGAAAAAGTTATATTGTTAGCTAAAAAAAAGAAAATCTCTATATTGGATTTATAATAAAAATATAAATTTACGACACTAACTAAATATGAAAATATAAAAAAAATAATACTTTTAATATTTTACATTACTAAAAAAGCTTGTATATAAAAGAAAAAAAAATTATTTTCATGTTTTTTTTCTCATTTGAAAAACAGTAAAAAACTTGTAAATAAAATCTATGAAGAACATCTAAAATGTGTTTTCTAAACTTAATATAAATTTGGAAAACTAGTTCTCTAATTTTTTAGATGAAGAAATATTGCATTTGAAGAAAAATTCTCAATTTTTCTTATTTCTGACCTCCACATTTTCAGAGATGCATCCAAGCATAGCACAGGACAGGAGTCTATTATGGTCAGCAGCCCAATAGACTTGAGAATCCATTCTGCTGATTCGCAAACAGAAAGTATCAGCAAATATTATACTGGAAAAAAACAGAATCAGAAGCAGCAAAAACCTTGAAAGACAAGAAAACAGATACAA
This sequence comes from Populus trichocarpa, assembly GCF_000002775.5. Taxonomy (NCBI): domain Eukaryota; kingdom Viridiplantae; phylum Streptophyta; class Magnoliopsida; order Malpighiales; family Salicaceae; genus Populus; species Populus trichocarpa. Next base: position 14,287,892 of record NC_037302.2, on the reverse strand, counting down.
TTATTTGACTGGTATGAACTCGTTTCTGACTGTGGTATAAGTTGGAAGACACAGAATATTATCAGAAGCATTACAGGAAAAAGACATGTCAAAAGTAAAAATGAATCTCAGCATGCACCGGAACTTGTTCAACGGCATGGAGAAAAGGGCTCGAGCATCCAAACATGGAAACAACATAAGAACCTCAGCGGACATCTTTCACTGTAAAAGATGATCAAAACCTGCAACAACGAGATATTCCTTCCAGCTCTGTTCAAGCGAAGGATCGGCCAGGTTCACAAGGAACCTACTAGAATGAATTTACATCTTCTTGGTTTCTTGAGATTTTACTATCCCTTCCAACATGTCAGACACTTCTTTCATCGATGGACGGAATTGCGCTTCATCACAAAGACAAGGAACAGCAATTAAAGCCATTCTTGAAGCTAGTCTGGGAGGATACTTCCCCTCCAACCTGGGGTCCATTATATGCTTCAGCTGGCTTCTTTCTGATAGTTTTGGTTTGATCCATTTCACTAGGTTATGTTGCGCAGGTGGACGATTTATATCAATTACCCGTAGGCCTGTCAGCATCTCGACCAAAACAACTCCAAAACTATATACATCACTTTTTATGTACAGTTTCCCTGATATCAGATAACATAAATCACGGTAGAGTCTAAATTATCAAAGTAGTGCATATAATCTGAACATAGAGACATCCAAGTTTGAAGGATGCAAGAAATTACCATTACGAACATACTCAGGAGCAGCATAACCCTTTGTGCCAACAACTTGTCCCGTTATGTAGGAGTCCCCGGTAGCGGGAGCCCATTTCGCCAAGCCAAAGTCTGATATCTTTGGAGCATATGACTAAAGAAACATAAAAATAGAATGAATTGCAAAATTACAATGTTCATGGAACTTAATTGCATTTTCTTTAAGGTTTCTAATGCGACTAGAAGGGACTGTATGAAAAACGATGAACACTAATGCAAAATTATCTATGTAAGCATGTTAAAAGAAATCAAATCCCATTAACGGGACTTTGGTTCTTTTGCGTTTCAAGAAAGTAATCTAGATATACAGATCGTTACCTCATCAAGCAGTATATTGGAGGACTTGAAATCTCTGAAAATTATTGGCTTCTCCAATGTATGCAAGTAATTCAGGCCTTGAGCCATTCCTTTAGCAATTTTAGCCCTTTTTTCCCATGGAATCAGCCTTTTTGAGCCCTCTGCAAAGCATCATGCAGAGCATTGAGAACAAAATTCATTGTATGCAAGATCAGGAAGTGTGTGCACATACTTGGTCAAATGACAACGATTAAGATTATCATAGATTATTTCCTAGTGGTTCTTACTTCCAAACAGATGATAATTTAAGCTTCCTTTTTGCATGAATTCATATGCAATTAGATACTCTTCCTTTTCTCGACAGTATCCCACTAGTTTCACGATGTTTGGATGAGAAAGCCTTGCTAAGAAACCAACCTCTGCCTTCAGAAAGAAAAGAAGACCGAATAAGAAACAAGAGTCTGGTACCTGGAGAATACTTCGGGCAGTCCCTCGTACGAACGTGAAACAATCTAGTCAATCAATCATGACCATAATTACCAAACCTGGTGTCAACCTGGAGCCTGGCCGAGTTGGTTTTGTTTTTGGACTAAGTTGGGAGCTTACCTCATCAAACTTGGGTGATCTATGGTGAACTCAAAAGTTTCTTTTTTTTTTATAATTTTTATCCAAAACAATGTGTTTCAGTTTTTTAAAAAACTTTTTTACATTTCTTAAAAAAAAATTGAAAGATAGTTTTAAAATAGATCGGTGACTCACAGGTTGACCCGACCAACACAATTGGGTCAGGTTGATAACTATGATCTTGACATGGTTTACATCTATGGATTGGCAGGATTGCCATATCATTCTTACGAGTGAATGTCCGAAATATTTCCCCTTTATCACTTGGGATAACAAATGTACTAAGATTGTCAATGTCTTTTACAATTGCAGAATCATAAATATAATTTCTATATATGCCAAATAATCTAATTACCTGCCATTGCCGATATCCTTGCTTGCTGCTTGCATCCAATCTCTTGACAGCAATGGGCCATTTCCTGGTATCCTGTGACGGTACCTTCTCCTTGAGCCAACCCTTGTAAACATTTCCAAAACCTCCCTTTCCCAACACAATATCACTTCTAAAATTGAAAGTTGCAGCTTTCAGTTGATCAAATGTGAAAGCTCTAACCTTTGAGTCTGAAGCACTTCCACCATCTGGAAGAGCTCCATCATCTGGAAGAAAACCACCATCTATTTCAGGTAAGAACTCATTGTCCTCACCCCAAATAGCTGCAAGAACACCACTTGCTTGAGACAACCAAACAGTAAAGTTGGTGGTTGCCATGGAGAACCAATTGGAGCCAGAAATATATCCAGTTCCACCAAGAAAAGATATACCACCTGATCACGCATAAAAATATATGAATTATGAGACTTTAAATTGAATAAGAGCAGTGGAAGTCGAAAAATTCTGAACTGAAGACGAGCAAAAAGAATATAGGGCCATGTCAAATGCTAAACGAAGATGAATGGCATATTCCTGCCACTAAAGAACTAGAAAAAAATAACTTGTGAGATTTGTTGCTGAACTTACCATCTTTAAGATTATCAATCGTGCTAGGGGCAGGGTCTGGGTCTGGGATTGGTTCAAGAACTGGATCTCCGGCTGCTGAAGCTATGGCTTGATTTGACTTACCAGATAAACAACTCCAGAAGTTCCCCATCAAATAATTCTTCCTTTGAAGAATAAAGAATCAACTACGTGAGAGGGATGGATGGAGGGACGGTGGGAGGGAGAAGGTGTTGACTTTGAGATGTCTGCTGAAATGGCAGGGGGATTTGTCTTCCAGTCTGTCGTTTATTTTACTTTGAGAAATCTGTTTTCTGAAACGAAAAAAAGAAAAGAAACAAAGAACTACATTGACCTACGTAGCCAGCTACTCGTTAACGTGTTAGGCAGTCGCTGAAAATCTAGAAAAATTATTTGAAAAATAAAAGAAGAGGATCATTGTTCTGGCATTATGAGGTGGTTGAGAATATGGAAATGGATGTTGAGTTATTTTTCTATGACAGGGTTTGGTCCTAAGAGGAGAGCTTGGTGGTTATTTTCACGATCTTTAGATTTGTCATTTGCTACCACCTCAACCCTCCAAAGTTCAACCACCTTCACCACCACCACCACCATCTTAAAACAAAATGAGGTGGTCTGCTTTGTTAATCTGAGTGCAGCAAAGCTGGACTTAAAATGCATGTATAGAACTCAGAGGTAACTATTGAAGGATCATTTTTTGCCAGCAATTACTATGACCGCTGATGCACTAATACTTTGTTTTCCTGTCTCTTTTTAAGATTTGGGATATTCAATCTTTCATTCAACATTAAAATTGAATTGAAGTTGTCAAGTGAGGTTTTAAAATATAATTTATATTATTCTCTAACATATTTTTTTAAACAAAGACCCTTTAACCTTGGAAGTTGCAAACTCATACTATCATGTACTATTAATTAATTTTAATGGGAAGAAAAAATAGAGTTGTGATTTTAGATTTATGACTGGTTCATCATTAAAGCTCTGATACAAATGAGAAAATAAGAATCAGTGAACACAGTAAAGAGATGGAGATCACAGGACACAAATCTGAACAATTAGACATTAGCAGATAGGTCCAGAAGTTCAACAATTCTAGTACTCAAAACCAGCATGCATGTAGGATTTAAACAGGCAGCAAAAAAGCCACGCTATAACGGGAAGCGGGTCAGAATCTATTCCACTGATCCACAAACAGGAAGTCACAATCTGAAATATACTGGCAAAAAAAGAGAGTAGAATCTAAACAGGCAGCTGCATAATTGAACAAAATCAGAACCAGCAGAACCTCCTCGACAGAAAAGAAAGTAGATACAACCATTTGGCTGATATAAACTGGAGAGAAGTAGCATCAGTACAGGAAAATGACATTTTGGAGGTAAAAGAGAACCGTAGCATGGTTACGCAGCAGAAAACAGTAAAGGAATACGACCAACGTCAATATTCCGTAAATGATTTACAACGAGAGAAACTCTCAGAAAACTCAAGGCTTGTTTATTCCAAAATCAATAGCTGCCTCGGTCAGAGGCCTTACAATGGTATTTAAAGCAAAACCCTAACCTAACCCTTGACGGATAAGGAAACGACACAAAACATTAAATTTACCATAAATGGCAAATTTGAGATAAATGCAGAATATGAAAGGGCTATGAATCCTGAGCAAACAGGAATTGACGAAAGTCAATTCGGACTCGGAAATCAAAAGTTATGGCTAAAACGAAACTTTCCTAAAATGGAAAAAATGACGATTTCGGGGCCGAAACGATGGAATTTGGCCAAAAACTGGTGGACATCAGGGGCATAGCCGCTGACTTCCTCCGCAAACGGCGAAACGCATTGACTCGGTGAGTTTCGCGGCATTCCGACTTCGACGCCCCGGCTGCCAAAATTCAGTTGCCTTTGAATTTCGGGTGATCTCTCTTGAGCATGTATGCTTCCGCTACTTGTTCTACATCAGACTCCTCCACTTGAAAAGAACTCGACCTCGAGTTAGGTTCTGGATCGGGATCAGGATACAAGTGTTCCTCTGCATAATACTGGAACAAATCTGCAACGTTGAAAGTCTTGGAAATGCCCATGGTTTCGGGAAGATCAATTACATAGGCATTATCGTTGATCTTCTTCAAAACCTGATACGGACCATATTTCTTGGGCTTCAGCTTGTTGTAAGTGCCTACGGGAAACCTTTCTTTGCGCAAGAAAACCATCACGGAATCTCCCTCTTCAAACACCCGGCGACGTCGATGCCTATCCGCCGCAGCCTTGTACTTGGCATTTGTTGCTTCCAACCTCTGCCTCACTTCCTCCTGCACGGTCTGGCCTTGTGTCGCCATGTTCTCAGCAGCCATACTAAATCCTGGGCCTCCCTTAGGTAGACGAACTAAGTCCACTGTATGTCTCGGTGGTGTCACATATATCATAGCAAAAGGGGTCTTCCCCGTTGCGCTATGAACAGCACTATTGTAAGCAAACTCAGCCTGTGGCAACGCATGATCCCACTGTTTTGGTTTATCTCCACAAATGCTACGAACCAGATTTCCCAAAGTTCTGTTTGTCACCTCTGTCTGCCCATTAGTTTGCGGGTGCGCGGTCGTGCTTCGGTTCAGCGAAGTCTGAAACATCTTCCATAAAGTCACCCAAAAGTGGCTAAGGAATTTCGTGTCGCGATCAGAAGTAATTGACTGCGGCACTCCGTGAAGTCGGACCACCTCCCTGAAAAATAACCGGGCTATATGCGAAAAGATTCAAAAACCCCTACATCAGTATATCAGAAATAACCTTGCACTAGAAAAGATTCCACGCTTTTGGCTTCTTCCTTGACAAAGTGCAAGATAAATATGCACAAGCTGTTGATGAGTCAGTTCAGAGGTATCGAGCTACTACCTTTACCAACGTCTAAGAACTTCCATCATTGATGGCCGGAAAGAGTTAAGACATCTAAATGCAACATAGCTATTTCTGAAGCTTGTTCAATAGAATATTTTCCCTCCAACTTCGGGTCCCTTGCGCGTTTCAACTTGTGTTTCTCGTACAGTTGTGGTCCTGTCCATTCAACTAGTTTCTCAAAGCTACGATTTCTATCAATTGCTCGCAAGCCGGTTAGTATCTCGGCCAAAACAACACCGAAACTGTACACACGCTCTTTGCATTCAGATCCCCTCGTGAATCAGCACAAGATCAATGTCATGGCAAATTTTAGAAGTAGATTTACATCAGTAACTTACCAAATGTTAAATCCAGGTAAACTACCAATGAATGAACAAACTCATTGCTTCAGGAGAACTAAAGTTAGATCATCTAAAAGAGGATTTGAGCCTGGGATGATTTGTATAATTCATTATATACTCTAACCTCGGATTGATTACAAAAATTATCGAGGGGCCCCAAAAAAAGTACAAGTGATTCATAAGACATGTAGTTACATTTGGAAATCGGTTTAAGCACTGCAGTAATACCCATGTAAACACTGAGGAAGAAAGTGACATAGATTCTGACTACAACATGAGAAAAATTCTGTTTGTTGAAGAAAAGCTTCAGGTGACACGAATCAGGAGGACAACCATGATGAAAATACATGTCATTAGAAACATCAAAAGCCATGTGAAGCACGTGGTCTTTGATGTCTTTGAGTATATGTCCATGGTCCGGACATTGGCATGACCAGTGCTGGCCAAGCTCTGCTCAACAGCCTGCTCTGTAGAATCTAGTATCTGCATTCCAACACCCAGGTTCAGAGCACAAAAAACTAATCAAGGGCACAGAGCAGTCCAACAAGGCTCAAAAACACTATTGATTGAAGAAAGGAAATGCAGCTACTAAAATCCACATCAATTATGCAATGACAGAGGACAGACAAACCAGTTCACTACCCCATTCATTTCTGAATCATGTATCATGATCAACACAATCATTACTGAGAATTCTAGTGTCCAAACCCCACCTCCAAAAACATGCAATGCTGGACCATTGTAACCAAAATTACATGCTATAACATATGCCAACTAATGAATCTTACAAATATTAGAAGTGAGAAACAATTAGTGACTCGCTATGATACCAAAAGTCATACCTTTTCAGTGTTTTGTAAAGACTGGCTCATCAAGAGACTACTCTCTTTTAGTTGTTGTGCCAATCCAACCATTTCATCAGTCAAGTCATCTTGAAGCTTTCTGTTAAACGAAACAACTACATAAGAAAAACCAGCAGGGAAACATGGTGAACAAGTTCCAATCCAATATACTTTTCCTTCATCCTCAAACATTTATCTTTCATTTCAGAAATGGCAAGGAAGATTTAACATAAGTATAGCTACAGTGATATATAACAAGTGATCAAGAATGACTGAATGACACAGACTTTCAAAACCTTATTTCTACCCAGGTACTCAATTTAACATCAAGATAAAAATACAAAAGTACCTGTGCTTTTCAATGTGTGCTTGTGCTGCAGCATCCAGTTTAACAGGAGCTGATGCATCTGCCTTAATAGAGTCACGAGTTTTGTCTTCAAAATTTGACACTGGCCTGCTCAATGAACCAAGCAAGCAATCCCAAACAAAACAGATTACATACCAAAACAGGAAATCAAAAGCTTCCATAAATCACATAAATCATAGCCCAGATAACTTACGCAAATCTCCTCCTCAAGCCTGGAGAAGGTGCTATCTGATCTCCTCCATCTGCCTTGGGACTTTCTTTTCCCGAATCCCCAGCAAAAGTTTCCTGGGGAGCCTCAATTTCAGGCTGCGAATCTCAAATAAAAAAAAACAATCAACATCAATAACCTCCGATCCATCACCGTGTACAGCAATACAGCAAACTACGAACCCCAATCCCATAGCAGCAGCAGCAGCAGCAACAACAACACTTCATTAAATTCATTCTTTAAGAGGGAAAAAAAATTGCCCATCTAGAATTTGTGTTCAAAATTCCAACATATATAAACAAACTAACCAATTTCTCGACTAAAACAAACAAACTGCCCTAACAATCAACAGAAACAAACCAACACATTTAACTCACCAATGAGTTAACTAATTTAGAAGCAATAGCCTCAATCTTCTCCGAATAATCGTTCAACACCGCCTTCGAGACTCTATCAAAAAAAAAAAAGACTCAAACTTTACAAAACCCAGAAAACTTCATGAACAAAGAAACAAATTCAAGAATCATACCAACCTTGGTAATTCATCAGCCGTTCTCTCTTCAGCCAATTGTTCCAATTGCTCTCTTAAAGTAGCAATATACTTCAAAGGAAAAGAAAACATTCAAATTCACAGCAGTATACACCAATGAATCATATTTTTTAAAAATAAAAAAAAGACGCCTCAACATTCAAATCAAAGAAATAGAAAAAGGGTTGTGCTTACATGGACGAGTTTTGCTTGATTTTGTTGTTGAGGAGCAGATGAGAGTAATCTTCTTAAGTTTATTTCTGTTTTGCTGATTCCCATTTTTCTACAGAGACAGATCAACAAACACAAAGGAAAATTTTGAGGGTATGGAGATTCTGCAGAAGTTTGATTTTGTACTGAATCGTGAGGAAGAGTTATTTTGGCTGAACTATGTTCTAGTCCTTGTAGATTCAGATATGTTCCACTTTGATCCTTACAATTTAAATGTTTTTAAATATATTATAAATGTAACCAAAATGTTCCAATTCCACGTCTTGCTTTTAGAGGTTAAATTCCTCCATGTTAATGAGAGAAATATTTTTAAAATCATTCAAAAATAAGATTTAATTTCCATTGATACGGTAGTTGTTGTTTTGAGCATAGTTGTAAAATTTGATTCAGAAGCTAATCCGATATAAAATCTAAATTATATATAGAGAGATAATTAATCTCTAATTTTTTTAAAATTATTAAAATAATATTATTTTAATTAAAAATAAATAAAGGGAGAGTGATTTTTTTATTACACTCCTCCAATTTTCTTGTGTCCGTCCACTTTTTTATTATTTGAGTTTAATTAAAACCTCTGAAATTTCTCCTTAAAACAAGCATATACACTTTGTTTAGAAGAAAGGTTCATCATACACTTTGAAGGCTGTAGCCCATGTAATTAAAACACTTGCATCAAGTAGCAGGACGCTTAGGAACTCAAGAACATACATAAATCAACCGCTAGATTTAGGCTGTAGCCCTAAATCTTGAGGCATAGCTTGTCCCTCAAGAAAACTCATAGACAAATTGATGAGGCGAGGTCAGAAGGAGCAATGGCGTATGGGAAGGAAAATCATATTCTTAGGTTCATTTAGATCTTAAACACTCATCTTATCAAAACCGAACCAGGCACAGCTAATGTAGAAAAATACAAGAAATTGGTGGGAAAAAGAGGAATGAAGGATTGACTTCTTAATTATGGTAGTAGCTAAAGCAGTGGCAAACTCAACCATGGAAAGTTTTATAATTTTCTTACAGCAAAAGCTAATATAAGGAAGAAATGAAGAAAAATTACATGGAAGAGGATTGTGACAGAGGCTTTGTTGTGATGATGGCAAGCTTTGCGGCAGAGGCCAACCGTGGTGGTGCTGCTAAAGATATGACCATCCACATGAACAGGCGCCTCATCAACAGGAAGTAAACCTGGATGATCGTCCTCTGGAAGTAGGATACAATCAGTCTCTTCCTCGGATAATTTAGTCTCAACATTATTTTGTACCTCAGTTATTTCAATCTCATGGCTTGTACTGTCAGCTGTAGCACGACACGCAACTGGAACAACATCAGAAACCACTAGGTACGTAATATTTGATGGAGTTCAGCCACTATATCTCGGTCGCCAAAATAGATTCCATGGCTTCACAACCGTCTCCAAAATACTTCTCCATCAAAGCAAGGCGATCCACAGTCAATGCATCTGCCTGTACTGCTCCACAGTCCAATATATAATAGTTTGTGAATGAAGAGACGAGGCAACTGGATTTCAGATCGGTGAAGACAAAATCAGTTGCACCTGTGACTACGTGCACATCATTTTGTGTTCTTTCGCCTTTCAATGCCCTCCTCCTAACACATCCGCTATCCTAATTTCTTTTATTCCACTCATCGGCCTTTTTTGGCTAAAACCCTTTCAAACACCTGCAAGTTATTGATTTCTTTGTATTGCTTATTCTTCCAAATGCCCACACTTGCCACGAATATCACAATCATCTCCTGGAAACTGCTTCTTATCTTCCCACCTCCCATCCCTCTATTTCCATCAACAACAGCCCCATTACTGAGAAACTTAACAGCATGATGTCCCAAATGTTGATTCTCTCTTTGGATGGTGTCGGAGGAAGTCTGGGGTTCGAAGGAAGCGGGCCTTATCTTCTCCCACTCACAAATTTTGGGATACCTTGTCTCTTTCTTTTCCCTCACGTTATTCTCTCCCCATTTGAAACTTATTTGGGCTCTGTGGAATGACATTGGAGACTAAATCAAAGAGTTATTAGATAATAAGAGAATATACTAAAAATTAAGGACTTGCATTGGGGCACAAATTCAATTTTGAAAATCAATTGAAGAGCTATCATAGAAGCATGGATTAAATTGAATAAAGAGGATAAAAAGAGTTGGCATGTGTAGTATATATATCCACTAATATATGGGAAGTGTTATCGAGTTTGGAAATTAAATTCAATGAATCAAGAGTTGTAACAATTGCAAAAGCGAATTGTGAGCTCTTTTAGTGTTTCTTAATATAATAGCAAAATTATAAATAAAAATGTAATGTTAATAAGGTATGGATATTCTTATTATTTTAGTTGTGTTTTAATCCAAAAACTTCATTTCTCATGTTTAATTCATTGGATGGCGAGGATGTAAAAAGAAGATTATTGAAAAGTTAAGAAGAAATAAAGTTTTTAGTTAATTTTATTTCGACCATCAAAATCATCAAACTCCGTGTTACTAGATTTAATTTAGAAAGTGAAATTACATGAAAATGATTTCACCATTTAAACATATATAAAAAATAGTTTAAGACTTATTAACTTGTTTTTTATTTAATTTAATTTTGAGTTTTTAAACTTGATTATAGGGTTTTTAAACTTTAAAATATATTTATTGAGAATTTTAGAAAGATATTGCAGTTTTTTTAAATACAACAAGTTGAAAATAAGTTATTATTATTTTTACTTGTAAAGATAATCAAGATAAAATATTTACATAAGTATATATTTTTTACTTCTTGTAAAGAAGATTAGGTCTTTAATTAATATTAACATCTTTTATTTAATTTATTAGTTATTATATTTTTTAATTCATTCTTCTTTTATTCTAAAAATTAATTTAAAATCTTATCTATAACGTAACAATATCTAAATTCTAGACTAATATAATAAACAAGTTTTAGTTGGTTGGCAATTTCAATTAAATTTGTTGTTAAAATTTCTTGAACAAATTACGCAATCTATACTTTGACACAATCTTAAAACGCAATTCGACATCTTTGATCATTCAAAACAATATAGTAATATTCATTATTTTTAATATCTTATTCGTATTTATATCAAATAAAATTTATACGATACGTGGCGTTCCTGCAAAAGAAGTTAGACACAAGCCAAGTACGTTAGCAACTGACATAAGAAGAAGAGAACATAACAGAACTGAAATGGTCTCTGCTTTCTCTCTCTATCTCTATCTTTACCTTTGAAAAGTCTCAATCTTTACAACTTCAACCCCAAGGAAAACCTAACCAAACCAAACAAACAAACCTTAAAAAGAAACCCAGATCACAAGATCGATCTCAACAACAAAAGAAGCATCAAAGATGGCATATGTGGATCATGCATTCTCAATAACTGATGAAGATTTAATGGTGGAGACTTCATATACAGTCAATAATAAGCCACCGATTAAGGAGATTGCTCTTGCTGTTGCTCTTCTTGTTTTTGGTGTTGTTGGTATTGTTTTGGGTACTTTCATGACTTACAACAGAGTTGGTGGTGATAGAGGTCACGGTAATTTCAATTTCTTTGTTTTCTTGTTATTTTTGGATTTTATATGTTTTGATTTGTGAAGTTAAAGTTTTGTGCTTTTTGGTTAGATTTGAATGCAAAATAAAAAACCATTTTGATTTTTTCCTGAATGTCTGATTTAGTTGGTTTTTTATGTGGGGGAGTTTTGTGATTTTTTGCTTATTTAGCTGGGGGATTAAATGAAAAATTAGAAACGCGGTTCAGTTTTTACCGGAATTAAAAGATCCCTAATTTAGTTATTCAGTTTTTAAGGCGGGTTCCTGCAAAACTTAGGCATTAAATCATGGGTTTTATTTTTTGATTTTGGGGATTTAAAGAAGGAAAGAAAAAAGATTTTAGGGATTTTTTTGTTTGTTTTAGAAGTTTTAGACGGGTTTTTTTTTTTTTTTTTGTAAGTTTTGTGACCGAGAAGTGATTTGAAATGAATTTTTGTGATTGAATCAGGGCTTTTCTTTGCGATATTGGGAGTGGTTCTGTTTATTCCAGGGTTTTATTACACAAGGATTGCATATTTTGCGTATAAAGGATACAAGGGCTTCTCTTTCTCCAACATACCACCTGTGTAATTGATGATAAACAAGCTCAACAAGCTGGAATCCTGTCTCTACGCGCATGTACATATCGTTCTTGAGTTGTACTTCTTTCTTTAATGTGCCTTCTTTTGTGTTTTTTTTTTAAATAATTATGTGCAGTAGATGCTAGTTTCCTAAAGAACTGATCTGTCATGTGATGTGATTGGATTGTTTTTCATGTCTACAAAGGATGAAAATATAGCACTTACAATTTTTAGTTTCAATTTCTTTCTCGAGGCTTGAATCTTATTAAGCTTGATCTTGTACACCGAATAGGCGAATGTGTATTACCTAAGAGTTTTGGCATGAGTGATCTATCTCCTGTCTTTCATGATGCTCAGATCTCATATAGATTGCTTAAATGCTTATCTGGAAACTTTGTGGCTTGGACTTGAGGCAATTTATTAACATGGTTCCTTTTTTGTTCGAGATATAACATCAGATGAAAACCCTATCACAGGCTTGGAGGATGGTGTGTGATGAATTACTGTTACATATAGAAATTTTTCCGGTAGAGAACCCTGTGTTTTATATAACGTTGTGGATCTTTTTTTCATAACATGTCTTGGTTTTTGCTTTGTGTTGTAATGCCCTTGTTTTATGCACAGGGGCTAGTCAGTTGTTAGAATTTAAATGCAAGGGGCTCAATATGTAACACAAGCTTTCTATAATTCTTATGTTTGAAAGAGGAACAAAGAAAAGCCCAAAGTAGTGACGAAGACTAGCTGTTTGTTGGTGTTCAAAAGTTGGAGTCTCAACTAGAAAAATTCTGTATTTTGAATATTTTGCCTCCTAAATATTTGTGTATGATATTTAGGTAGATAAAGTTCCTAGGACTTCGCCTAACATGACTTTCTTTACAAAATCTGGCCATCATTTGGAAGCTTTAGGTGGGATTTTCTTGGTTTCTTAGGCCGGAAATGTTAGGTTCAGCAAAGCTTCAATTCATGCTCTATCAATGTCTAGTTAATTTTCGCTCGTAGATGGAACTTGGAAGGTGCAAAAATCATGGTTGGAGACTTGAGTTGGAGGGAATGGCTCTTTATTCTTCAATAGTTTTTGTGTTCTAGTGGCGTTCTAGATCACGGTAGGAGTTGTAAATGGCTGGTTCTCTAGTGTTATATCCTTGTTCCCGTAAACGATCGGGTGTTTTTTTTAGGCTTCCGTGAATGAATGATATTGATGCGATCCGAGCAATACTTATCAAAAAAATCTGTTAAAGATTTTGATTGGTCTAATATGAATTTCAAGAAAATATTAAATAATATAGTACAAATCTTAATTAATTTAATTCATGCTTAAGAAAGTTTCTTATATGAACATCATTTACTATTGTTTTGGTCATAATTGGAGCCTAAAAAAAATAGTTGACATTTATATTTTTTCAATAATATATAGGACGATTTCTAGTTTGTTAAGATAAGATTACAAAAATTAATTACAAGCCATTGCTCATGAAGAAGTTGTTCTATAGATTTACCATGAGTTTGAAATCTATTATTCCAATATAGCTGCTGCAATCAATGTTTATTCTAGTTGTTTCGTTAATGAAAAGTATTCTTTGCCAACTTTCTTCGGCTTGCACACAGGTTTGGGCAAAGCATTTGAAAACCACTCTAGCATCTTAACCATGGTGTGTCCATAGAGGTTTTTGTTGGCGGCATTTGCACCATGAGCAGCAGTAATCAAGAATTGCTATTTAGACCAACCCATAAAGATAATTTAACTGGTTAAGTTTTGGGTTTGTTTCCTAACAATTACAAGTTTGAGTTCTTTTAGAATCACTGAAGGCTTATATAATTATTAATTTTAGAACTCGTGGGATTAGTCGAGATGCGCACAAGCTGTCTGGACATTTATGTTAATAAAATAATAATAATAAAAAAAAAGAATTGCTATTTAGGCCGTGGTTTTCCTGTGACCATAGAATTTGACGGTGATAGCATGCAGGTATTCCCCCACTTCTCCCTTGCGTGGCGGACCCAAAAGCCATGGCTGTGTGGGTTGACACTGGCTCTTACTTGACTTGGAAAATGTTTGGCCAACATGACCTCCTTGATTATACAAGCAATCAAGACAAACATTGATTTTACAGAAGCAGTTTAAAATCATAATACCAAGCAAATTCACTATTTAAGTTGGTATTGCGATGCAGATGATGTGCTTTTCAAAGTAAAACTCAATTTTAAAGCTCCTGCAAGAACAAAAAAAATAAACAAAGAAAAAGAAAGTTTGTGATTGGATCTAAGAATGAAGTCGTACTTAGTTTTTGATCAGTTATGCACGCCAAAACTTATAGATATTAACAAAGTTTTGATTTTAGTAGCCTATTTTTCAGAATAAAGTTGAAGTGATTATCCAAGAAAAATTCTTTTACCATCTAAAGGGTTTTTTATTTTACATAAATAGGGAAATATTTTACATATTTTTTTTTTATAGTTGATAATTAATTATATGAAAAATATAATTGTAATAAAATGATAATAAAGTGTTACGATGATATAATGTAATAGTAGTGATGATAATAATAATAAAAATAATAATGATGATAGAAATAAAAATAGTATTGGTGGAGGCTTATAGCAAGATAATAATAATGAAGTGATAATAGTTAAAAAATAAAAAAATAGTGTTTGTGGAGGCTTGATAGCAAGATAATAGTAGTGTAGCGATGATAGTTGAAATTGTTAAAAGATATTACGAATGAATTATTAGTTAAAAAATATTTTATAAAATTTTATAAATTAAAAGTATTTTTTGAAAATTAAAATAAGTATAAAGGTTTATCGTAAAATATTTTATATTGATTAATTTTATATAATTTTACTAGAAATAATCAAAGAAAAATATATTTTTCTATGAAATATTTTACATAAAATAAAAACCCTCTAAATTACAATTTTTTTTACCATCTACATCACTAAAACTACTCAAGAATAACTCGGAGGAAGAAAAAGAAAATACTCTTTCTACCTCTACCTAGTGTTCCCAGAAAAAAAAAAAAAGTTTGGCTTTTATCTTGCAGTACTTCTTCTCGAACAATTTCCTTTCATTTTCTCAAGTAAAGAAAGGGTTACCGCTGTGTTTAGTTTTGTGTACATTGAGCCAATAGATTTTTCTTTCGGGACAATTTCGGATAAAAAAAATTGCAAATTAATGTAATAACAAAAAAATTTGGTGAAACAATATATATTTTTAGATTTTATGATATTTAATTCAATGCTATGTCAATTAATTGATAATCAAAATATTAATTAAATTTAAGATAAACTGTGTAAATAATAATTTTAAAAAAATTTAATTAGAGTTTGTTTTTTAGTTTATAAGTTGAATAAAAAAAATATATTTTAAATCATAAAATACATTAAAAAAATATAAAAATTTTAGTTTTTATATAAAATAATTGAATAATTCATATAATTGGATAAATAGAAAAACTAGTTGAGCTAAATAATTAATAGTTAGGTTATATGTTATATTATGGCTTTCTGGAAACGAAATATGAAAACTATTTTATAAAATAACAATAATCCATAAAAAAAAATAATTAAAATAATATTATTGTGCCGGTGCTAATTTTTTAAGAAAATCTTTTTTCTTCACGAGGGCAACATTAAAGCAACCGAAGTGTCAAACAGAACTCAATCTCAGAAGTGAGAAAACGAAACACAACAAGAGAGTTGGTGCCTAAACTCTTCAATGGCGACGAGGATAAGATTGCCATCAATCTTGGCTACAGCAGTAACATTAACAGTACTTGCAGCATCACTCACCTGGGCTGCTGGCAGCCCTGAAGCTACTTTTGTCAAAAAGACCATCTCTTCTCATCAGATCGTCATCTTCTCCAAGTCTTATTGCCCGTACGACTCTCCCTCTCTCTCACGAACACCCACATTTTGATGCATTCCAGTATGAAAACTCTCGATCTATTTAAGATTAACAAAACCCATTAAAGTTTTGCTTTGAAATATTTTTTTTGTGGTCTCAACTCTCAAGATCTAATCCAGACTCTTTTCTTCTATTGTTAATTTCCTTGAATTTTACTTTTTATTTTCCTTTTGTTGATTCTAATTTGTTGTAATCCAGTCTCTCTGGTTTTATGGGATAATCTTGCCTCCTAGACTAGCACCGTTTCGGTCCAGGGCTTGGCATTGTGATTTGTGCACATTTATGATTGATGGAAGAGTTCATGGCATAGGATATGAGATGTTTTCTTATTTTTATGGAAGTTTTTAACCTTGAAAATAATTATTAGACATTTGCTTCTCTCTTAACCTCAATCACTTCAACCATATATGCAGCGCAACAAAATATCATGAGTAGAAGGCCATAAACTTTCAATTCTTCCTCACATTTGCAGAACCTGTAGTTGTTGGTATTATCAGGAGCGAGTTTTTCGAATTCTTGAGAATAGCTACTCTAGTTTAGTGTCTTTTGCCCGTAGGCCTTTATTTGAGTGGAAAATTGGTTTGGTGGATGGGGATTGAGAAATGCTTTGCTGGAAGTCTTGATTGCTTATTGACTTCATGGATCAGATGTTGTGTAATTGTATGAGCCACAAGGAATTGATTGGAAATTCAACCTTTTTTCTTTTGTTTTTTGCTAGAATTATGGAACTTGCTTAGTATGTTGTGAATCCTGTGAAAAGAGAAAAGATGAGAATCATATGGGAATTCAAAGACTTGTATTGCGTTTGTGAGTTCTGATGGTGCTTCTTCTGCATATAGACTGTTGGATTGCTTTTTTGTGGTTTATAAACAGAACTGCATTTGTCATGGAATTACAGAAAGAAAATTGCTTGTTCTTGAAACCGTAAATATGCTTTTTGCACGACTTCAACTTAAGACAGCTATGATTTTAATTAAAAATTTTGGGGCACTTGTTAAATAAATTTTTTAGCCATTTATTGTCTACTTTGTTTATTCTGCAGGTATTGTAAGAAGGCTAAAGGTGTTTTCAAAGAACTGAACCAGACACCACATGTTGTCGAGCTCGATCAAAGAGGTCTGTTCCCTGCTACCTCTTCACTAACTTCAACAAGTGCCGGAAAACATGACTTAATTGAGTACAGAATCTGAACTTGTTGATAAAAGAATGTGATTGCCTCTAAAGCCTGTCCTGGGAGCAAGAATTAGCAGATATATGTATATATATATGTATGTATGTATGTATGTAAAGGCTGCTCTCAAGACTTGAGGCCTTTCTGTTGCAAGACGATGTTATTCACATTGCATAAAGCAAGTGTTGCCTATCAACAAGTTGAAAGCTTAACTTGTTGATGGCAAGCTGAACTTTTTGATAGAAATAAGAATCAATTAACTTATCAAAAGAGAAAAGGGGAACCTGGGAGGGAAATGAGAAGAACAAAGAAATAATAGCTAATCTTGAGTAAATAGGTGGAAAGAAAATTAAGGTAATATGGCGATGGATTTTCTACCCAGTTGTACAAATATCCATCTGCCTATCCTACTGTGTAAATGTATTGCTGGTGGTACTGAAGTGACTACTGATCTTTATTTCTGCACTCACAACCACAAGCATGTTTGCTAGATGTGTTTTCTTCCACTTCGAAATTCTAATGGCTTGATCGTGCACTTTTGGCCCTTCGCAACAAAAATTAGTTAAGGGTTTCCTCAATATCTTAGTCATAGCAGATAAGTTACTGACGTTGGAACTTGAGATTTTATTCTATTTGCACATCCCCTATTTGTAAATTATGACCAGAGAGTTAAAGAAAATGGTTGGCCCTGTGTTTGCAGAGGATGGGCACGACATTCAGGATGCCATGAGTGAAATTGTTGGGAGGCGCACCGTGCCTCAGGTTTTCATAGACGGGAAGCACATTGGTGGCTCAGATGGCAAGTCTTTATTTTTTTTTTATTTTTTTTGTAACAAATATAATCATTTGCCTTCTCTATTTGAAGTACATCATGTTAAAAACTGACTAAAGCTCTGATGTCTTGATAATAGACACCGTGGAAGCATACGAAAGTGGAGAACTTGCTAAGCTTTTAGGAGTTGCTTCAGAGCAGAAAGATGATCTCTAAACTAGAATGAGACTCGGCCTGTGTTGTTGGAATATCTGAACCACTAGTAGACTCATGGTGCATTGATGGATTAGCTCTTCCTTTGGATGGAGTACTGGGAAGCGAGTTCTTTATGCCCTATGTGTTATGGGTTTTGAAATCTCTAAAATAAGATGGCGCATTGATGGAATAACTCTTAAATTTCATTTCCATCAATGGCTTACTCTTTTGTGCTTCACAATTCTTAAGAGAATAGTTTAACTTGATTCAGAATGTTTGAATTTCTAAGTGGTCTCATATCACATCTCTCATTCATCATTTGAATGAAGTTGCCCCGGCAATTCGAAAGAGGTAACTTCTCAATGGAAGGCCTACAAAGTAAATGAAACCCAATACCACACACACGATTGCCCAGAACTTGGAATCTCTTTGCTTCTCCTCTGGAGGTTTATGGTACATCCCAAAGGCTTTCCATAGCAAAAAAGCTGGAAATTGGGGTGACCATACCCTGTATAACAGCATAAATGATTCTAAACAACAAAACTGGCAGCTCGGGCTTGTTGAAGCATGCAAGCAGTTTAATAGAAACCTCATTAGGATTCTCATCTATGCTGATGTTCTGTTCGTGTTCTTCAGCATTCACGGTATGTGTTATAGAGATGAACCTCTGCTTCTGGATTTCTTAATAGAAAGTTTCTGGCTTCTAGACCTAGAGCCATCCCTTGAAATGGACGCATCTCTCTCCATGTGTTTTGGCATTTTCCATGAATTATCTCTTTTTGTTTCTTTGAATTTAGATCTCTTAGCTTCTTCTTGTAGATGAATTAATTGGGAATAGCTTCTCCCTCTGGATCTTTTATCAGCCCGTCATGACTGCCTGTAATGTTTGAAGATTTAGTTTAGGAACGACATATAAATTTAAAGATTAAGCAGCAGGTTTATCAATACAATACAATATAATACAATCACAGTTGTTCGTTTACACATAACTTTCACCAGTTCAGACTCAACATCAAGCGCGCTCGAGACTTCATCAAGGAGAATCTTTGGATTCTTCAATATAGCCCTTCTTCAATATACTAATTTTAAAAATAAAAAATAAAAAAAATTATTTTAATATATTTTTAAGTAAAAAATACTTTTAAAAAATATTCTACATGACAATATAAAAAAATACAAAACAAATTTAAGATCAAAAATCTATATTTTTTACCTGTGTTCACATTTGACGCAAAAATTGATGGAATCATGACATAGGGACCATTATTAAGAAAATATCTTGAGGAGAGGACCTAATCAATTCAGAAAATAAAATAGGGACCATACTAAGAAACCCCCAAAATTATAGGGATGCAATAAAATCTGATTAATGCCTTCTCTCTTCTCCTTTTTACCACCTCCAAATTCTTTCCACCAAAAAACAATAATTTACCCGAACTTAATTCCCATAAACACAAGAAAGAGTGAGCTAAGAAAAATTGCTAATCTGTAGCAACTGAGAAATGGAAATGGAGGAGCAGCAAGAAAACAGCAAGAAGAGAACCCGCAAAAGAAAAACAACGTCCCTTCTCTCCCTTAACAACACTACAACCATCTTCCCTCTCTTACTAGCCGCAGCAACCCAACTCTCCGATTCTCAAAAAAACACACCCAACAATAGTTCCGAAATCTTAGTCAAGAAATGCTTAACCAAATTACACCAATCTATCCTTTCAAACAACCAAACATTTCCCATTTCTGTTCTCTCTCTGTTTCCCATCCTCATGAGCTCCAAGTAATTGTTTTGTCTCTCCTTTTTCTTTGGTGCATTTTATCGAACAGTTGGTGGGTGTTGCTAATTTTTGGAAATAATTGTTTCAGGTGTGCTGGAATTGCGTGTCGAAGTGCGGAGATTGTTGGGTTGGCGTCACTGGTGTCATTGGAAATGAATGAACTGGTTGCTTTGGATGAGGGGATAGTGAAAGGATTGATCTTGATGTTAGGGAGTGGAAAAAGGAAAGTTTCAGTGGCTGCTTGTAATGCCGTTTTGGATTTGTCTTCTACTTTGATTGGAAGACGAAGTTTACTGGAATTCTCAGCCTTAGAATGGTTTATGTGAGTATTTTGAACCATGTTCCTCATTTCCTTTACAAGGGTTTGGTTACATATGTAATTTGGTTTGCTTGATTGATTTAAACTGTCCCGATTTTCATTTATGATGGAAAGAAAAATTCTCATCTGTTAATTTACTTAAAAGGTCTTTCTTTTTTTAAACTAAAGACTTTATTGTTTCTGTAAATATTTAGTGTTCAAAATGTGAATATTTCCTCTGGTATAATGACTTAACATCCATTAGTTTTGGATTCCTTCAGGTTCCTGCATCTTCAATAGTGGTTTCTTTATGTAATGAAGATGAGAGAAGTGTTGCCTGTGCCAGGATAGCTTTTAAAGAAGATGGGCATGCAGTGTCAATTCTTCACGCTGCTATTACTTTAATTAATACTTGCAACGTTGAGCAATTGGAAAAGATCCCATGGAAGCTATCCGAAAAATTCTTGGTTTCTTTGAAAACATTGTGGGAAAAGGTGCATGATCAGATGTTACTTGGCAATGCTTGGTCATCACGTCGAGATAGGGATTTAAATTTGAGCAACGTTACGGTTAACAGCCTGGCAGAAAGTATTTTTAGGTTATCTATTAATGTCAGCGAATTTGTGATTCCCTTGCCATCTGTGTTATTTGACAGAATGATCTTCGGTTGGAGTGATCTAGGTTTTGAAAATTTCATGTTACATCACTGGGAATCATCTCCTTCTCTTGTAAGAAGGCTTTCAGGGTCCTTAACTGAGGAAAATGACATTTTAAGCTCATTTGCAGAGTCTCTAAACTGTAAAGAACCATGTCCTACCTTTGTTGCATCCATTCTTCAAAGTTTTATTTCATGTGTACCTATTGCTTCAGATGAACTGAACATCATAAGTTTCCTAGAGGAGGTGAGAAGTGAATTGGGCTGTCCTATAATATATGACCAGGACATACGGGTACTAAGAACAGAGCAGCCTTCAAAAAAAGAGGTGCATTTCTTTCAAAAGAAAGTTGATCCATGCTGCTTTAAGAAACTTGCTTTCAATAACGTGGATATTATGAAATGTGAAGAAGCATTTAAAGAGGGCTATACAATCGCGCTCCGTGGTGTTGAGTTCCGCTTTGCAAGTATTGCAGCTGTTGCAGATGCTTTAGCATCTTTGTTTGGTCAACCATCAGTAGGTGCCAATATATACTTGACACCACCTAATTCTCAGGGCTTGGCTCGTCACTGTGATGACCACTGCGTGTTTGTATGCCAACTCTTTGGGACTAAGCAATGGACAATCTATCCACGACCAAATTTGCAGCTACCTCGCTTGTATGATCCTTTTGATAGAGAACATTGTCTTGGGGAACAGAATTCTTTAGCTGAATGTAGAAAGTTCCTGTTGAGGGAAGGTGACATCTTGTATATTCCAAGAGGCTTTCCTCATGAGGCATGTACACATGATGATGGTTCTAGTGATTTAGCCAGATTTTCCTTACATGTCACTTTTGGTGTTGAGGTGGAACCTCCATTTGAGTAAGTAAAAGTTCATCCTTGTTTTTTCAATGCAACAGATTTGTTTGGTCATCTATATTGAAAAAAAGGTCTGCTTAGCAAATTTTATTTCATTTCTAGTCTCTAATTCAGTTAATTTATCAAATTAATGGAGTGGGATTTATTTAGCATGTAATTGCTCACAGCAGGATGGAATTAATCCTCACACCTCTCTCCTAGAGGACAGGCACGCTTATGGCCAGTCAATGAATTACTGATTTTATTGGTTGATAATATCTAAGTATATCCTTACCTACATGTCTCCCAGCAGTTACCTTTTACTGACAAAATCTGCCAAGGGCCATTTATCTGTTGAAGCTAGCTAATAATCTGGTTCTTCAAACAGAATAATAAATTACTCTGTAGGTCCATTCAATGTATGGGTTTGATTCTTTGTAACTTGTAAGCTGGCCTATGAATGACCAATACACTCAAGAAATATGGCTCTATTAGGAATTATTGATGAATCCTGTGGATTTTGGGAGAGGGTAGTTTTAGTTGTTTAAGGATAAGGAGTCTATGGAAGTGTACAACTGTATATGCAGTGATATGGAATCTTTGGATAGCTGAAATTTAAAGGGTCAGTCCTTATCAAGGTAGTTATTTGCAAATTGATTGTTTTTCTTCTCTCCTTTTATCTTTGGATAGCTGAATCTTGTAGTTTTTTTTGCAGTAGTATTCATGCCTGACACTGTTCCCAAATGAAATGTTTATCGTTAATTCAGGACAGATATTCTACTTGGTGTTGCTTCAGAACAGTTTAGATGAATTGAATCCTGGAATTTCAAACCCTTGCATAGTTTCTGTATTCTAAAAGTTCTAATTGTGTAAATTTTGTGATCCGAGTTTCCAAAATTGGCATGGTTGGGGATTGAAAGATATGGTTATGGATATCTTATTAAAATTGGAATTTGTGATGAAATTAAGATTTGTGGCTATCTATGAGAGCGTTTTTCATGTGTGCCATGCTGTATGTTTCTTAATTGCAGGTGGGAGGGCTTTGCACATGTTGCACTCCATCGCTGGTACAAGACCCAAAAACAGCTGCATGGAGCTTCAGATGAGCCATTGTCTGGAATTCTGGACCTCATGTCTGTAAATCTGTTGCATCTAATGATTGAATTAATTGGGGCCTCTGATTCTACGTTGCGGAAAGCTTCCTTAGTTGGTGCTCTCGTTTTGCCTTTGGAGATTGATGATTGGTTATATTTGAACCAGAAAACCACTTTCAACCACATAATTGATCAAATTAACAAGGCATCAATGTTCTTGGAAGTATTCAGGAGTGTGGAAGTAGCTATTGGAAAAAATGAAGATCCCTTTCATCGAATGAGGTGGCTCAGGCTTCTCTATCAGGAGACAGAAACAATTCAAGAACATGATTGGAATGTACCTCTCGGTGAATTTCAAAATTTATTTCCTTCATGTGCTCAACACAAGGACATGACAGAAGCTGCATTCATGCAAGTTAAATCTAAGTTATGTGATGAAGTGTTATTTGAGGATGTGATTGATAGCTATAAACTACTACTCGAGAAGTATAAGAAAGCCAGAAAGCAATATATGAATGGAATGCTCTCGCTACATTGCAGTGGATTTCGTTGAAAACGTTTTGTTGTAATTATATATATATATATATATGTAACTTTTTTTCTATTATTTATTTTCAGTTTAAGAATTACTCTAATAAAAAATATAAATAGATGCACACAAGTAATATGTAAGCTTTAAAAATTATAAATTATTTAATATAGATAAAATTTATTTATTAAAATATTTTCTTAATGTTATAGTCTTTATCGATCCTTTTATTTCCTAAAATTACAACATAATTTAAAAAGATAAGTGTTTCAATTCACTATTTTAAACACTAATCACACAATCAGTAACCAGTGGTAGTTACTATATGTCCATCTCTAAAGAGAGGCATATATTCTTGTATTAGAGTAGATATCACAAAAGTTTGGGTTATAAAGCATGTGATTTTTATTTGATAAAGTTAAATTAGTGAAAGGATCAAATTACCCTAGTATGCATACTATCACATAAGAAAATATTTAAAGAAAATTAGTGTAAGAGGATATTTGAGAGTATTGTAATGGTTGTTTTTCATTTAAAAATATATTAAAATAATGTATTTTTTATTTTTTATAAATTAATTTTAACATCAGCACATCACAAAGATTTAAAAATATAAAAAAATAATTTGAGAAACGCGATTTTAATCGTCTTCCCAAACATGGTCTAAGTATAAAATATTTACTTGTTGAAGAATTTAAAATCAGAAACAATAGTAGTTTGTTGTTTTCAATCATTCATAATTTGTCATTAAAGTTTCATTTTTTATTATTTGATACAAATAAATAGATGCAATCAACCTTTTATCATTGCTATAACTACACTTTTAAAATATGCAATTAGAAGTCGATGAACAAAATAAAAAAACTCTCTACATGGATAAAAACTCTAAAATCTCTAAAATGAAGAGGACAAAAAAAGAAAAAAGTAATTTTTGGAATCAAAATTTATGAATAATTAATTCTGGTAATTATCAAAATTAATTCTCTTTATTTTACCTTAATTATCTACCGTAACAAAAGAATAAAAACCTAATAATTTTTTATCTTTTCCTTTTAAAAAATATTTGATAGTCACTTTATAGGTATATTTTGAAGAGGAAGACATACCAAAAATAAACATAAAATCATACTCAATATAACAAAAGATTATTGCTTACTATATATATAGGAGCATACCACCAATGATTTCCACAATCGAAAAGAGAAGGAAGGCATATCCAATACATAAATAATCAAAATCTCCAAGTACCTAATATGTAAATATATACCTTTAATATTTCATACCTAATACATTACCTTATTTAACTATCTCTTTCTGTACAAATAGAGATGTCAATCGTTCTTCACCTCCACAAAAGTTGCGAAGACTTAAAGAGAATATTTGTTGCACTCTCACCGACTGGGAGACATGGCCAAGTTTTTCCACTATGTTCTGTTTATTTTTGCAACAGGTAATATTTCATTCCTTCGATTTTCCTCCATTTCTGTTTAAGCATGGTGCTAAGGTAGGGTTATGTATTTGCTCATTCAATAACGGAGAATCTGAAAACACAAATTCATGGTTTATATATATATTTCTTTCCTTTTGGTTTCGCATGCATGATGATCATTATATGCAGTTGCAACAATGGAGCTCTCGGCAGAGGCTGCTGTATGCACAAGGCAAATAGGGGCTTGCGCTCCGTCTTGCAGTGATATATGTGCTTCGAAATATCCTAACGGTGGCAAGGGAGCTTGTCAGGGTGATAGTTGTGTTTGCTTCTATGAATGTGGGACGGAGAAAAGGTGCAACGTTGGTCTGGGTCGTTGTTCAGCGCAGTGCAATGATGCGTGTTGTGCTGCAAAATGTGCTCAGCAAGGTTCTCTAAGTGAAGGGTTTTGTGATAGATTAGGTTATAATTTTTTGTGTCAATGCAGCTATGATTGTTCTTAGAACCAATCTACTGATGGAATATTTCACGTCGCATGTAAGCTTCGGCATAATTAAGAACTGGCTGGGAGAACATTTAATAAAACGTTGGCAATTTTAATTATATCTATTTTGTGATTCTCAATTTCAATCATTCTATCAGTAGATTTATATCATCTCATGTTCCAAAACTTACGTAGAATTGCTGAAGCAGCATGGCCTCTCATAGATGTACACAACACCAGAAGAAAAACAGCAAGAAAAAGTAATATAGAATTATTAAGCATAATATATTTGATTTCATAAACTAAATAAAAAAAAATAACTAAGAAAAAATAACATTTAAAAAAATAATCTTGCATCAATCTATCTGTGAGTTACAGTACTTGTCCTTAAATTTAAATTACTCTTATCTTAATCTTGTGGATGTCCAATTAAAACTCTCAAACCTCTTTTCTTTCTTTACTTCAGCTTCAAGTTATAATAATTTTAGATATTAGCTTCAGTTTTTTATGTTAAATTTTACATAGAAAACATTAATTGACAAATAATTTCTCTTTCATGAGATTTTAAAGTAACAAATTGCAGACCTCTAACTATTTTCGTCAATATGTGTTGTATGCATATAACTCTTGAATAAATTTATTTTTGCTTTAACAGTAAACTTGTAATCAATCAGATTAACATAACTTAAATTAAATTTTTATTATTATTAAACACATTTTATATTCTCTTTGCATTTAACCTCTAATTTATCAATGAGTATGCTACTATTGATTACATCATCATGGCATTATTGTCATTGTTGTTGCTATAATTATCAATATAATTATCATTAAAATAAATATAATAAATTGATAGAGAATATCAATTTACATCTACCTCATCATAAATCAGATCATCATAATCTCCCGGACACTCATTCCAATTAAGAAGTTGTTTCTTCGCTTTCTCCTCTGAAACAAGTTTTCAAAAATGACCATAGATTTGTGATAACTCTCCACTCGATCCTTTAATTTTTTCTTCTTCATCTCTATCAATTGATAGGATAATTCTTCAACTTGTCTCTGTAGCTTTATCATTGATGGTGTCTAGGTTAGTTTTGTAATTTGTCTTTACATGTCTTTTATCACTAGTTACCGAGCGTTTTTTTTTTTCAAGAGATGATCTCATCATCCTTTCCTACACGAGCATGTTCTATTTGGTGATCTCTTCCCGCCATAATTATCAAACAACACACAACTAATTACCAGAAATTATTGAACTCTGATACCAATAGAAACAACAAAAGAGAGATAGCAAATACAAACAACATAAAATTATATTAAATAGGTTTAGTACCATACAAGAATTTTAACTTAAAATTTTATTATTGAATATTTCTTAGAACTAGTTTGCATATTAATTAAAATTAAATTACTTGTCTAAATAGTTTAAAAAAATGCACATGGATATCCTTGTGAATTATAAAGAATAATTAATTTTAAGTGTTTAAATTAAGATTCGGACTTAGAAGTTAAAAGAATATAGCAAATCAATCTCCTTCATTGCCTCCCTACCTTTTCCCATTTCAAATTAAATTATGAGTAATACACCAATCAATCAGTTGTAACACAAAATGTCTTCAATATTTTTCTTCTCCGAGAAGATATTGAATGTAAACCTCTCTTTTATAATCAAATAAAATCTTTGGTGAGTTAATGCTTTGAATTTTTTTTTATAGAGTTTTAGTGGGCTGGATCTATGTCTACAACGTAATCATAAATATTCATAGCAAAGTAGAAGAATAAATAAGATGGAAAATACGAGACAAGAATTAAAAAAACAATTTGGTGTGTTATTAATTAGTGTACTAATGACTAGGATTATAGTGCAGCGATTATGATTAAAAATGCTTTTTATTTAAAATATATTAAAATAATATTTTTTATTTTTAAAAAATAATTTTTGATATCAACATATCAAAACGATTTAAAAATATAAAACAATATTTTTAACAAAAAAAAATCAAATTTTTTTGGTTTACACCGCATTTCCAATCGAGCACTAAAACAACAATATTTTTTTTTATTATTATCATATTATATTTGGTTGAGATTTAGCTTTATCAATATCTTAATTTAATAAAAAAAAATCCAGTTTGATTCAAGATTTTCAAGGTGAACGAACCCATAGAGTTAAGCTAGTTTAATAAATATGAGGAATTTAGAGTAAAAAATCAATATTACAAGTGGGCAGTTTAGTAAGATCCATTCATTTCGAAATAATTAATTATGGCGTTTCTATTTCAACCCTATCATAATATTGGGTAAATTACGTTTAATGGCATAATTACTGGTCACTTCAGCAGTTCAATTGCATTGACTGTGTTGATGGAAATTATTTATTTATTCATTTATTTTGCAAGAGTGTTTTGAAGAAATTTATATCACCCTTGACTATCAATCGAACTATATATATTCTTAAAATTTGTAACCATCTTTATTAATTGAGAGATTAATAAATAAATAAATAAAAATGCAATTCACCCACAGAATTTACCCTCGTGACTGTATTAACTTAGTGATAATGACCCTCTTTTTTTCTTAATAAAACCAAGAGGTCAATGTTCAACTCCCCTTAAGACGGGGGATTAGGCCTCGTTTAACAAAAATCCTTTCAAGGCTTAACTCTTAAGACAATATCGTGTGTAGAAATCTAGGATACACTCCAGTGTCGTTTTGTGCTCTCAAATTGCTAGCACCTGTTTTTGTATGCATGGAATCCAGGTTTCTCAAACTTTGGTACTGTAAATAATTATAAAAAGGCTCTTGCAACTTGACCTAGTGTAATTTAAAGGAAAACCAGAAACATAAAATTATTATACAAATTTATTTTGGATCATAAATACCCACAATAATGTGGACTTCCACCAAGACTTTAAAATATTCTTGGTTAAATATATTTTTGTGAAAAAAAACCATGAAAACATGCCCTGTTTATAATAATTTTCTCCATATATATCCTTTTTTTTTTCTTTTCTCGTAACAGTGCTCTAACCAGAAAATTGTGCCCTCTCTACTCTTGTGATATCCTTGTAGGGATCCAAACAGCTAAACATAGCTCATCCAACTTGAAAAAATAAATATAAGTAGGTTAGTCGAGTTCTAGATTTACTTCTTAATGATAACCAGTTCGAGTTATTTAAATCTCAAGGTTACTAAAGATTTACATAATTATTAACTTCAGGACTCATAAGATTAGTCGAGATACATGTAAGATAACCCGAACACCAATATTAATAAAAATATATATATAAATTGATGAGATTAGTAGTAGGTAAGATATGAAGTGAAACTATACCCAAGAAAAGTATATAGTAAAGAAAAATGATTTAATGGCACACATTAACTACATGGTGAGTACCAGTGGTAGATCCAAACAGGTTGTATAGGAATTTTTTTATTGGAATTTATTGAAAAGGAAATATAACTGAACTTGTTACGTCTCCACTAGACGGCCCGATATACTCTTTACTGCAAAAGCATATAATAACTGATTTACTTCCCTTATATATGTGATGAGAACGTACTATCATATTGAATATTTATCTGTGTTATAAGATTTTTTTTACTTATATTAATGTTTTTATAGCCTTATTCCTCGAATAAATAACATCGAGAGGATGAAAATATATCTCATGTTTTTTAATTATTATTTTATTAAAAAAAAGTATAGAATATAACTAATAATACGGGTTTTTACTCGAATATATCAAAATCAAATCAAGATCGGATTTTACAATTTGCATTTGTACTACAAAGATCTAGATGTAATTATTAACTTGATTCTAAAGAACACTGCTGGGCATTATCATATGAACATATGATTAGTTGTTTGCATATACATAGACAAATTGACTCCAAATTCAAAACAAAGAATTCTTTTGTTTTCTTAAATAGGGAAAGTGTTTGGAAATTTAAGGTCTAGTGGGCAATAGACTAAAATCAATCAAAGTCCAGAAGTAATTAATTATTAATTAAAATCCCGTGGAAATCGCAAAGTCAAACATGATATGGCTTTGAGGGAGTTTTGGTTTCCCTAAAAGGGGTCATAGCTCTAACGCACGCCATTAATCCCTTTTCATCACATATATTTATATTGATACTCTATTACTCTATTTTAGTTGTCATTAGTGCACTAATTAATCACACAAAATATATTTAAAATCATTTATATATTCCTAAATAACATCTAATTCAATCTTGTATAAAGTCACCTCCTAACCCCTTCTTTCCATTTGCCAATTATATTCATCATCTCTTTCTCTTCTGTCCTCTCATCTCTCTCACTGGACATGGAAGCAGAAGGATACTGTGACACAAGACTCGGGCTTGGACTAGGTGGTGATAACCATGAGCCATGGCCACAGAAAAAGAAGGAGAAGCCCGTGGTACGTTTAGACCTCTCATTTACACTGTGCCCGAAAAACGATGCCATGGATATGGATCATCATGACAAGGCAGATGGGATATGTTTCAAGTCTGAAGAAGATGAAGAATATGGAATTAAGAGACGTGATAATTCCATTGATAGTAACATCGATGGTTCTGGTAGAAAGAAACTCAGGCTTACAAAAGAGCAATCCAGCTTGCTCGAGGAGAGCTTCAGAAGGCATACCACTCTTAATCCGGTACCCTTTTGAGCAGCTCTTCTTGTCCTTTTCTTTTCTTTTCTCTTCCTTGGGCAGTTACTTCTGGCTATCCTGCTAAAAGCAACACAAATTTTCCATCTCTTGATCTTGATAAGATATCAGAAAATTAAAATAATATATGTTTCTTTTTTTTTTAATATATCATTAATTATTGTAAGTACTTATGATTAATAAATATATTATAGTTTGGAAACTTTAATTTTTAAAATAATTACAAAGTTCTTCATGCATGAACTTTTTATAAATCCTTGATCCTGCTATCAAAAACTTCAAATTAGGATGCCTGTAATACTTGCTTTGTTTATTATTTGTCTTTTTGTTTAATTACCTCTTGTTATTTAATTTATTAATTATCCAGTGGCTTGATGAGATATTCACAACGTGCATGCAGGCTCAAAAGCATTCACTTGCCGAGCAATTGAATTTGAAGCCAAGACAAGTTGAAGTTTGGTTTCAGAACAGGAGAGCAAGGTATATAACTCAGTTTGTACATTAAATTAATTCCACGATATCTTTGTTTTTTTGTCTGTCGGTTTCTTTTGGGTTTTCAGTTTCTTTTCTATAGTTAAAACTACTCGCTCCCAATAATGACAACAAAATAATAACATGCAGGACCAAGCTGAAGCAAACAGAGGTAGACTGTGAGTTCTTGAAAAAATGTTGTGAAAGTTTAAGCAATGAGAATAGAAGATTGAAGAAAGAACTGCAGCAGTTAAGGTCACAGAAAATGGGACGATCATCACCATTATACACTCAGCTTGCCAAGGAAGGCACAAGCACCATGTGCTGTTCTTCATGTAAAGGAAAGTATCACGACTAACGAGCAAAATGTAGCGGTTTTTGACATGGTCCATAAGAGCTAGTAAGCAATTTTAATTAATTGCAAAGCGGCTATAATGGCGGTAGAAAATTAATGATTTTAGTAGGTTTATTATAGACGAGAAATTGTTATCAACACTACTTGGTGTAAATCAGCTATTAGTCAGATCAATTAAAATGCCAAATAATTTGAAGTGTGGAATGGTTGAAGGGGGCAGGGTACTGTGCCCCAAGTCTTCTACTGAATAGAAAAGAGAGCTTGTGGTAGAATAACAGAACAATTTGCATTGTTTGTGGAATTCTGTGGGAATTAAATTGATCAACATCCTTCTACACGGCTTGATTTTGACCAAATTGATCTCTTATATTCTCTTCTCTCTCTCTTCCAAATGTTGAAAAGTACCTATTATATTTATATAAAAAGTTATTAAACTCAAACCGGTGTATGATTCAATTCGTAGATTAAACAGGTAAACTCAGATTTTTTTAAAAATAATATTATTTTAAAATTAAAAAAAAATCAAAATAATATCATTTAGAAAAATTAAAAAAATCAAGTCAAGTTCTAACAAAATCAATTAGATTTAACCGGATCAACTTTTATCTAATTTAATTTGAAATCCAATCTATATCATATAGCAGATCAACAAGTCACAAAATTAATCTGTCAATTTAATAGCATTGCTTGTATGTTGGTAAGTATATATAATTATTATTATGTTGTCGTTAATAATAAAAGGAGATGTTTAAAAAAAACAATTTCTTATAAATACATGAATTACGGTAGAAACAATCTGTTTAAAGTTAAACTTAAAAACAAAAAATAATTTGAAAATATTCTGATAGTTAATTAAAAACCTTAAAAAAAAGGGATATAATAAAGTTACTTAAAAGTCCACAAGAGGTGTTCGAAGCGGTATGAGGTATAAAAAGCTTAGGACAATCATGATCGTTAATGCCATGGTGGGGTTTGAATCAAGGGCGAATAAAGGGCAGAGCAAGAAAAAAAAGTTAAGGAATTTAAATTAAAAGAATTATTTTAAAACGATTAAAATTTAAGATTTTTTACTATTAAAATTATAAACATTATTAAAAAAAGACTAGAAAACATTTTTTTAAGGCCGGAGCCCTTACCAGTCCCCTGCTTTCGCCACTAGTTTGAATGATTATTAGCTTTAATTTTTCTTGTTTTCATGAATATTTTAGTTATTGAGCAATCGCACAAAATTGACTCAAAATCAATGTACGAAAATGATTAAAGTTTTAGTGAAATTTTATTTGGGACATTACATAAATGATTTTTCCAATTAATACAACAAGTGATGGATTTCTTATCTGTTTATGTGCTGCCATGAAAAGAAAAATAAATCGACATTATGTATTTCATAATGAGGCTACGTTTTAATTGAGAGGAAAATTCATCGAAGCTTCTTTTAAGAAGAAAACTAAAACAAAAAAAAAAATTATCATACTAAGTTCCATAATATTAAGTGGCAATGCAAGGAAATAGATATAGTCAAAGTTGTCTTTCCTTGAATCCCCTACATTAAAAAAATAAAAAATAAAAAATAAAATAAAAAAGAAGAAGAAGAAGAAGAAGAAGAAAAGTCAGGCAACCATCTAGGTGGTGGCCCAGTGATAAGAGCTTGGGACCAAGAGGTTTGCTCCCTCTGTGGTCTCAGGTTCAAGTCATATGGTTGCTCATATGATGGCCACTAGAGGCTTACATGGTCGTTAACTTCAGGACCCGTGGGATTAGTCGAGGTGCGCGCAAGCTGACTCGGACACTCATGTTAAACTAAAAAAAAAAATAAGTCAGGCTGTCAC
This sequence comes from Populus trichocarpa, assembly GCF_000002775.5. Classification (NCBI taxonomy): domain Eukaryota; kingdom Viridiplantae; phylum Streptophyta; class Magnoliopsida; order Malpighiales; family Salicaceae; genus Populus; species Populus trichocarpa. The sequence continues at coordinate 14,255,261 of NC_037302.2, read as the reverse complement.
CATATGTCAAAAGGAAAAGATAGAATTTTAAAATATTAATTAAAATGTTTAGATTCTGTTTCTTGTGGAAAATATTTGTTTGAAAACTATTTTTTATTTTTTAATTAAAATAATACTGAAAAATAAATTAATAAAAATCATATTTTAGTCAACTGTTGAATAGTATCTATTTAGAAAAAAAAAACATATTTTAATATCAAGAAAAGAGAGAAGATTCTTCTTAGCAATATTAACTTATTATATGTATCAATACCACCATGACACTCACCATATAACCACCGTTCATCATCACTCTACTATTACAGCCACTACAATCACTATTTTATTTTTAATATTTTTAATGTAATTATTATTTTATTATCATCTCATCATAATCTTCTACCACTAATATGTACTACCATCTCCACATCACCGTCATCAATCACGATTTTATTATTAAAATAATTATTATTTTATCATTATCTCATCCTAATCAGTAACATTATTACTAATTATCACTTCTTATACTATAATAATCATTTTAATCACAAACATTGCAATTTTTCTTATCTTAATACCGTTATACAAAAATCATTAATGAAAAATAATTTATTTTACAGAAAAATACATTTCAAAAATGAAAAATAACTTATTTTTTTTTAAAAAAATGTTTTTCATGAAAAATAAAAAATATATATTTTTCATAAATAAGACTAACTATTGAAATAAAGGGATGTACCAGTGAAAACAATTCTCTCAACAAGACTGTAAACAAGAACTTTGTTAGCTATTTCTTCTTCCATAATTAATAAACACTTATGTTTTTTTTATATTTTAAAAGTATTTTTAAAAATAATTAAAAAAATATTTTTTTTTAAATTAATATTTTTTAGTGTTTTAAGATTATTTTAATATGTTAATTTTAAAAAAATAAAAAATATTATTTTAATATATTTTTAAATAAAAAATACTTTGAAAAGCAATGACAACCACACTTCTGATAGTTAAAATAACTAGAAAAAAACAGATAATTGACAATTACTAACAACTCCCATGTCAATTCCAAGAGGGTATCTTCGTATAAATTCCTAACTATTCCTTACATGTAATGCTGAATAAATTAAATCTTCCTTAATCTAAGTGGATGCTTGAAGGATCAAACTAAATCTGGGAATCTTATTTGGAGGTTTCAAGTCTAAGAACAGGATCATCCCTCGTATATAGTCCAAGCTATATACCAGAAAAGAAAATGAAAAAAAAAATAAAAAAATTTGTTCATTGACATGAGTGACACGAATGAGTGCTTAATCCATACCAGAAAATTTAATATGGTGTGCCTAATGGAAGGTGCACTGCCCCAATCTCTTCAGCCCCACCCACCTTTAGGCCATGAGTGCCGAAGTAATCCACCAAAATTACAATAACCTAAGTTGCATTCATTCCTTAGGTATCATATATAGACTAAGGTCCCCTAAAATTCCCAGTTTCAAGGGGGTGACATTATTAATAAATGATGCTCCTAATTAATTAGTAAATAATTTCAACCGTATAATTAATTGATCCTAATTATTAGTAGCACATGCCTTGTCCAAATTATTTGCTGATAGCTTCTTGAAACCCTTGGAATGTAGTGGAATTTATATGATTTAATTCAGTTCTAATTATCAAGTCGTGGTAGGTTTAGTTTCTTTAATTTCCTTGTAATCTAGTTTAACAACCTATAGAGCAGGCTAATTAAGTCAATGAAACCAAACTAGAACAATATTGTACTTCCATTTAATTGAGGAATTCAAAAGGGATTTATTTTTTTAAATGGTAAAGTATATCTGATACAGACAAAAACAACATAAAAATCATAACTAGCAAGAACAGCATAAAATACCGTGTTAAATAAGGTTATTACATAAAAACCTTAATTCAAGATTTTACTCTTTAATATTTTTTTAATTAAAACTCAATATCACCGGCTACTAGCCATTTTAATTAAAAAAAAGTGAATTAAATTATTAAAATTAATAGATTAACTAATTACCTAATATATAATTATTGTTTCTAAACTACTTCAATATTTCTAGAACTCATCAACATTCTAAATTATTTTTATATATATTATTGGAATATGCATGGGTTCGGCAAGCCTATTTCAATTAGCATTTAATTAATTACACGAAAAAATAATATAAACGATTCATTATATAAGACAAAGGAATTCACTCCCATAATTATGAAGTCTGACTTCAGCATCTAATTTTTCTTTATCATAATAAAGATTGCTTAATAAGTTGCTACATCATTAATAAGGTTGGCACCATGACGCCTACCATGATTATAACTTCTATTAATCCTCCATCAACTCAAATTGATGTAGAACTATAGAGGCTAAGTCGAAAAATTAAGTTAGTTGAGGGACCAAATTTATTTTTTAAAACAATAAAGGGTATTTTCAAACCAACTTACATATCAATCAAAATTAAATCCGCTTTCCAAAGGATCTTACATATGCACCCTCCACATCGTGTTTGGAAATATGGTTGCGGTTGTTTTTCAAAGTGTTTTTTATTTGCAAATGTATTAAAATAATATTTTTTTTATTTTTTAAAAATCATTTTTGACATTAGCGCATTAAAATGATCTAAAAACACTAAAAAATATTAATTTAAAATAAAAAAAAATTTCAATTTTTTTTAAAATACTTTTGAAACACAAAAAAAAATTAGAGCGTTACTATATTTAGAAAAACTTAATAAACTCTCTGCATGCTAGCATAAAGGTTTTGATGCAGACGGGTCAAACGAGTTTGATGGTTATGTGAAGCAGGTTTTGGATCTGTCATTCATCATGCAAAAAGTCTAAACATATTTATTTATCTAAAAAAATTTTTTGTTAACGTCAAACTAACAATTTAATATGAATAAGTTATAAAGTTTTATCTTATTATTAGATCAGACTTAAATTTTTATAAATAATTTTACAGGTTTAGTTTTATAGAAGGTCTAGCTATAGAATTATCCTATGATAATATTGTTTGAAACAATTTTTTTTAATTTTATTTTCTGTTTAATTTCAAATTCTATATTATGTTTCCTTTTCTATTTATAGTATTTTATCTTGTAAATATCATTTTTTTTTTTATCTATTTAAAGATTTGTAAAATCTTCTAGACAAGCACATGAGATTATAGACAACTATTTAGAAATAAAATATGGATTAAGGTTCCTGTGTGAAAACCCTTTTTAAATTCATTCTTGCTTGTTGTCTTTTTGTCTTTTTTATATTTCCATCAACATTAGGTGTGAACCTAGAAAATCTAGAAAGTGATCGTTGTAATTAATATATGCCATTTTCAAGTATCCTTGTTTAAATCCTCCTTCATAACATTATATTCGGTACTATGCGAAATACCTGGTCAGGAAAGGATTTATATTCAAAGACTAGTTCAAAAATATTCTCCATCAAGACCAAGAAAATATATATATATATATATATATATATATATATATATATATATATATATATATATATAAACACAAACGTGAAGAATAAGAATATTGGAATTATAACATGTTTATTATTTACAAGCATGAGATAAGTCAAATTTCTCTTGTTAGAAAATAAGCAGCATGTCAACGTTTCTTGGAAGCTTTTCGTTCTGTTCACTTGTTTTGCTATTTAGTTAGTGAAGATCATTGGATAAAACTAAGTCCAGATCTTAACCCAAAATGACAGCAATCATTCCTGTTGTTACCTGGTTGACTTTTCTTGCGGGCAAAAAACGAAATATTATACCAAGAATAAAAAGGCAGATTGACCAAGCAGCTGAAACTACAATGTGATTATATATGATGGACCCATGTTTCATGGTCCAGGGCCGAGAAGCGGAGTCTGGTGGCAACAGCTTTAAGCTAAGGCATTATTTCGTGGAAACCTTCTCAGAAAAAGGCCCACCACAGAAGCAACCTCAAGTGTTGAAGAGGCAAGACCAGATGTGGTAAAACTTCTCGAATCATCAGTAAACCTTTCACATATGCATATATGTTTATATATATGTATGTATATATCATGCACCAATAAATGGTTGTAAGAAAAAATATTTTTCCATGACTTGCAAATCCAGAATTCACATTGCAAGTCTTGTACAACACAAAACTTGGAATTCTCCGTACCTAGTCAAAGTAAAACTATAAAAAAGATTTCCCTGTTTAAAATGGGAAGCGAAGATTGCTGTTTCAACTCTTGGAAACTGTTTGTTGAAGCAAAGTTGCATATATCAGCTCATTCCATGCATCAGGGACGCCTGGAACACACCAATGGCTGCAGTCTTGGCGCCTTGTTGAAACCTTTATCCCTGCAGTTGCGTTCTTGCCAAAGATTGATGGATGTCCATCCTTTCGAAAATTGGTCAACCTTGTCACATTTAGTAGTGTAACTGGATTCTTCATTTCCTGGATTACCTCCTCTACTATCTTCATTTTGACAGGATAGTTGTTGAGAATTGCCCCACTTAAAACTGGTTCAGTCTCCCCATTGCATGTCCCTCCTGAATCCCAGTCCCCACCTCTGCTTGTTGGAAATAATGTGGAAAGGAATAAATAATTGAGTATTCATAACTGTTTCAACAAAACATTTGCTTTCTTCAAGAAAAGTTCCGAATATAGAAAGAGTGACGGAGACGATCTAAGCTGTGACTACTAATTAACAGACTCCAATATTAAATAACCGAGTTTTCCACATTTCTTAATGCCGAAGAAAAGGAAAATTGGGTAAAATATACTCTCTCCTCTATCCTGTTTATAACATAAACAAAGTCTAGGGATGAAAGCTCAGTTGGAAAAAAACTGAAGCAAAAATGTACCTGAAATGGGCTGAGGAGTATCCACGATAGAACACTAACTGCTTTTTCGGATCCACATTTTGGTCAATCCATTTTGCCCAGGTCTTCAGAGCCCTTCTGTAAGCCTCAACTGCATCAAACTTTGGATAGAGATAGTCACCTTCTTTATAGTAATTTTTCCTGCACAATTAAGCAGTATCTGTAACCTTCTTATTGCAAGTTCTAGACACACACACAAATACTTAAGAGAGAGCAAACACTTGATAGACACAACCTGCAAGGACATACTTTACTGAATGGGACTTGTACCATTATGATTTCATAGTTAAAACACATGCTTAGATATTTATAAATCAACTAAACTAAATAATCTGGATACAAGCTAAGGTTCATACAAGAGAATTTTCCAGCAATATGCAGGGCATAGAATCGTTACCAGAAGGGACTAATTTCTGGTCTAAAAAATAGGTAAAAAGCGATTCCTACACAAATCTCACATTTTCTTTTTGTTCAATACTAATTTCGTTGTTTTTTTGCTATTAACACCAAAAGGAAAAACAGAGTACCAAAGTCGCTCTCAAACTAGAAATAGCAGAGCGGGTGCCATTTAACCTAATTAATAAAGCCACTTGGTGATGTCCCAATAGTCCAGAGTTAAACCCCACTCACATATTTGTTACGAAAGAAAAATCCCATTCCACATCAATGGGAGGGATCATGGGAGTGGGAGGATTGCCATTGTCATTCAACCTAACTACTGGACCAAAAAGAGCAGACAGAAATAATATGAACATGGAAAAATACTATCCTGTTTTAATGATATAACAAATCCACAATTTAAGTGGTATCACAATTCAAAATATAATGACAACAATTCAAACATACCCTCGAGCTGTCTTTCCATGAGCCCACCAGTGCCCAGTATTAAAAACCAGAATGTCAGCCCTCTTCCATCGGCCAGCTGTCTTGTCAATTACATCTATAGATAAAGTTGGATTTGAGCTTCCTTGTGCGTTTATGTGCACCCCTTCTTTCACAAGGAAATGTGACCTCACAAATTCCACAGTACACTCATAATCCTGCCCAAGCACCTATTAACATCATCAACCTGTTTTTTTTTTTTGGGAAGAATAAACAATGATGACATGCTGTATTTACAAATTATGTTTTTATGAATAGATTGTTGTCTATCCAGACGGACTCTTGTGGATTCCAATGAGAGAGAGAATTTATGTGTAAATGACAAAACCCAGTTATGAAACCAATAAATTTTTTGAACGAGAAACAAATGAGAAAATAATTTATAAAGAAATTTTTATGCAGGTACAGCAGTTTTATATTAAAATACATGCAAAATTTCAAAGTGTTTTCTAGAAGAAATGGATGATTCCCAACAAGGACAAGGTATCATTGCAGCCATGCACACCTATCACCATTCATATCTGTAACAAGTATGTGCTCAAGACAGAATGCATCAACTAAATTTTTGGAATGTCGCTGGCCTTTTCTGACCCTCTATCTTTGCTCAATTTAACTACTATAACATTGGTTAATGCTATATTCTGCTCTTGATAGAGGAGTAAACAATAGAAGCAGCATAAAGAAACTATTGAAGCAGTATAATTATATAAAAATATATGATTACCACAAATTTGAAAACATAGTAGCCTCTTCCCTTCGTTATCTTGTTGCCATGGATCTCAAACATTTTGCTCTTATCAGGCAGGCCTTCACGGAGGAGACATAGCATTGATTCAAACTGATTTCGATTCATGGAGTCTCCAACTAGCATGAGCCTCTTCCCTCTCAATCTTGTCAAGAAGTCTGTTGCATTAAACCTACGAGTGAAATGCGAATGCAGAAAAAGAATTGCATTTCTGATAAATATGTAACATTATTGAAAATAATGAGGCTCAGCATAATGTAGTTAGTATGTATCCAATGTGGCCAAAATCACTTTTGCTTAAATTGTCTGGAAAAATTGTCACATAGAGGAGAAGCTAGGATTTATTAGTGGCAATGAATAGTCCAAGTTAAATAAGTGAATAAACACACACATGCATATATTTACACATACAGATTAACTGAAGACAGACACTATTATCTATACCCATTATGCTTCTATCATAATTAAGTATTATCCTACCTTATTTCCAAGGACTTGGACTCCAATTTCATTCTTATGTAAATGAATTTAAAGGAACGGATAGTTTTAAGAACCTTGGTGAACTTCTGCTTGAATGATGGGAATACATGATAAATTGTAAAACCAACGCAGAAGAAGGTGCTCTAGCATATAAAATTTCACTTGCACCACCAAAAAAGGTCCATAAAAAAGAAGAAGAGAGAAAATAAGCACCGGGAGACTGAAGTTCCACTACACACATACTAGAATTAGTAAGCATTACACCAACAAACTCACTACTTACAACAGCAATATACAAGCTGTAGTAACCTAGGAAATAGCAAGATAATCTTGCAGCAAGCCACTAAGGTTGGGAAGTAGACGAGAGAAACATATGGAAAGACAAATAAGGCACAGGATTGCAGAAGAAAGAATTGATTGCAAAAGCAACCAGCGATCTCCATTTCTATAAATAATATCACATTGTCTCAAAGGCCAAATTTTTGCAATATCTCCTAAATCATGACATACAATTACATTGTGCACCTAAATAGACTATAAAAACAATTATTACAAACAATTTAAGTAAAAAAAAAAAAGCACAAACCTTGGAAGATCACAATCATAAGGCTTCCAACGCCATTTAAGATAATCAGAATCTTTCCTTCCATTGCCTTGGCAATCAAAGGCCTCATCAACATAAGGACAAGAACCAGCTTCATAAATCGGATACTCTTCATCTTTCACCCAAGTACCCATATAAAGATCACAACTTTTCAAACTCGCCATCAACTTATCATCATCATTACCATCCAAATCCGCACCAGTCTCCAAATTCCCATCTGGGTCCTTCTCGTTTTCACTAGAAACCTCCACATTTGTTGAGTTATCACTCGAACCCCCACCAGACTCAAAATCCCCATCTGGGTTGTCTTTCTCATTTTCAGCAGACACCTCCACTTTAGTTGAATCATCACCAGTTTTGGACTCAATAGTCTCATTTCGAGAAACGGGTTGGTTAGTCGCTGAGTCAACTGGTTGTTCTGAGTCAGGAAGGGTGAAATTGGGGGAGGAAGTGAGGGGGGCAGTAGCTCTTTGTGGAAAGAAATCTCTGTAGAAAAAGAGAGAGGGCTCAAGAGCTCGTTTGTTGAAGAGGAAAACTGTTAAAAGGAATGAGACAAGGAATATTGAGGTTATTACAGCGTTGCGGTTGTTGAAAGAAGAGGAATTTGCCATGGTTTTGTTTTGCTGGATTTGGAGAACATGTTCTGTTTTCTTGTTGACAGAGAAAAAAAAAATGCAGGGATTTGTAGTTAGTTGAGAAGAGAATCTTTGGTCTGGGGTTGGGGAGTTTTCTTATGGCTCCTAGCTCCTTGGGCTTGCAATTTTGCTGGGGAATTTTGTAGTTTGGGAATTAGCCCAAATGTTCTTATTCTCTCCTACAATTAATTTCTTCCGACCTTGACCAAGCAATTCGCCATCTTATTTTATTTGAGTCGGGTTTTAATTTAAATTAAAAAAAATTAATTCAACCAAACCAAACTTAATCATATCATTATCAAATAATTTTTTTAATATAAAAATAATATTATTTTAATAAAAAACCGATTAACTTTTTAAATTCAAATGTAAATTGATGATATCTTGAATCAAATTTAGTTCCTTGAAAATAAATTAATAAAAATTTTATTTTTCAAAATATGAGTTTTGATAATTAAAATGAATTTATTAAAATCAAACATAACTAAGCTATAGTGAATTATATCAAAAGATTTTATAGCATCTTAATTTTTCTCTTTAATCTCTCAATGTCACCACCAACATTATTAGAAATATTTCTTATGAAACAAATATATGTTTATAATTTCTCAATTGTCACCTTAATTTTCTCTATGTAAATGGAAGTTTTGGGCTTCGAATTCTATATTATGATAAGAATAAAAAAAAAACATTGGCTTTACTTTAAAACAAATGTATGTTTATAGTTTCAATTATACATAGTTCCTTGTAATGTAGGGAGATGGGATTAATTGAAACCATAGGAATATGTTTACTCCTGCAACAAGATAACATTATCTTGTTCCTCAATCTAATTAGTTACTAAAAATTTGTATGTTATTAGTGATTTTATTGAGTCAATTAAACCCGGTCTAAATCCAATTATACCAACACCAATTTTTTTTATAAAAAATGATAACATTATTTTAATAAAAATAATTAATTTAAATTGACTTGATAATCAATGAATAAATCTCATAATTCAATAACCCATATTATTTCTCTAAGTTAAGTGTGATACGTACATGTCAAGCATTTGATTTATTCTTATCAAGAATTTATTAACAAAATACTAAACGTGGCTAAATTATTATATTGCCACAAACACAAACACTATTTATTGTAATAGTATTTTTAGGGAATGTTTGGGAACGCGGCTGCGGCTGCGTTCCTAAAAAAATTTAATTTTTTTTTTACTAAACTTTAATATGGTTTGTATTTTTTAGATCGTTTTGATGTGCTGATGTCAAAAATGATTTTTAAAAAATAAAAAAAACATCATTGACATGCATTTTGGCACGAAAAGTTATTTGAAAAGCACCCGCAACCACACTACCAAACACGCTCTTAAACTTTTACCTTTTTTATTTAGTTTTTTTTCTTAATATAACTCTTTGATAACCTAATTTTTTTAATTTAGAATGTTTTTTAATTTTATTTATTTTGAGAATTGTACTTTATAAATTTTTAATTTTTTTTTCTATTGGGTTATATATTGATCTCATGAAATTATATTTTTTTTCTTGATTTTGACCTACAACATTAAATTTTTTGGAAGTGATACTTCATAATTTTTTTATGAACTTATCATGATTTCATTATTTAAATTATAGATTTAATGAGTTAACCCGAGTGGACTCGAGTTGATTTTTTTTTTATTGCCTTTTCTAATCAATTTTTTTTATTTTATCATTCAACATAAGGTTAGTTGGAAATTGGACTTCGTAAATATTTTTTATTTACTTTTTATGAAGTTATCTCAATCTTATGACTTAAATTATGAGTTTGACAGGTTAACTCGAGTTGATTCTATTTATTTTTCTGGTCCTTTTTAAATGAATATTTTTTAAAAGAATTGGCATAGTAATTTTTTTTCATGGAGTTATCCCGATTGGGGTAATCTAAGTCACATGTTAGATAGGTTAATCTAGGTTGACCCAATTTATTTTTTTATCCTTTATAATTGAATATGTATTTTTGTTTAATTTTACCTTCCAACAATTTAATTTTCTTTTTTATTTTTTGTTATTTAATTTTTCTTTTCAATATTAGGTTGTTCAGGAATTAACCTTCATAATTTGTTTATTTGTTTTATATGGAGTTATCCCGATCTCATGGATTTTTTTTCACAATTTTATCTTTCAACATTGATAGTTGGAAATAGAGTTTTATAATTTTTTATTTGTTTTTCATGAAGTTATCATAGTCTTATGACCTAGGTGACGAGTTTAATAGGTTAGCCCAAGTTAACTTGGGTTGTTTTTTTATCTTCAATTTAATCTTTTAACATTAATTAGGTTGGTTGGAAATAGAGCTTCATAATTTTTTTGATTTATTTTCTATGAGGTTAACTTGATCTCATGACCTGAGTTATGAGTTTAACAGGTTGATCCGGGTTGACCAAATTATTTTTTTCTTGTTCTTTTTTAATTTAATATTTATTTTTTATTTTATCCTCAAACTATGGGTTAATTAAAAATTAATTTTTATAATTAATTTTGATTTGTTTTCTATAGAGTTATCAGTCTTATGACCCAGGTTGTAAATTTAAAAAATCAACCCTAATTAATTTAATACATCACAATCTTAATATTTTTTAAAAAATATCATCCAAAACGATTTCTTATCAATTTGTTTTAAAAATATCATCCAAAATATAATTAATCCGAGGGTGTCGATCCGAATTTCCTTTAAGAAATGAAGAAGAAGAAGAATGGATGAAAAGAAAAGGTCTAAAGTGTGTTTAATGCAAAAGGCAAGGAGTCATAAAGTCTCAGCTGTTCTTGTCGTTATTCCGGCAATAGCATAAGCAAACTAGCTAGCAGCAGGTTGTCTAACTAAAAACCCATGAACCAAGCTAGCTAGCTAGCTTGCTAGTTTTCATCATTTATTCAATCAAGCACCTCCAACCCATCCAAGCAAAAAAAAAAAAAAAAAAAAAAAAAAATCAACTTGCCAGGAAAACAGAACCACGGGCATGGTCTTGTCAAAACAATCCATTAATATTTTCCCTTTTTTATTGTCAGCTTTTCTTCGTTTAGCTTTGCATGGCCATTCAGAGCACGTGCAAAAGCTCCATGGATAAAAAAGAGAAAGGACTAGATATAGAGATATCTTAAAGCTCAGTGGACAGGTTCGGACTTTGGAGAGGGCTGTGTGTACGTAAGTATAAGAACAGATTTCTCTTCTTTAATTTTATTTTTTTGAATTTTTACACTTCCCAAGTATATATGTCCTAGCTCCAATGGAATTGAAAGCAATTAATAAGGTTCGGTGAAGGTTCAGATCAAAGAGATGTTGATATGTCAAAGCTTTTCTTTACCTGTAAATCCAAGGTACCATATATAGTTAATGTCTCTGTATCACCTCTCACTTTCTCTCTATAAGCAGCAGCTCGGCCATTCTTTTCATGACCTCTTTCTCTCAACACTATTTCCATTCCTTTTGCCTCCTCTCCATTTCTCTCTTTTTGGTCACTTTTCAAGTATAAAATCCCTTGTTCTTTTCCAAAACTTTCTTTGAGGTTGAGAGAAGTGTTGATGCAATGAGAGTATTAGCTGTTCTTGTTATGGCATTATCCCTTCTGATTTTTGGATCTATTGGCCGGTCTGATGCAGTGCCAAAAACAACTTTTTTATCTCCTGTTGATGGTTCCAACAAGAAGAAAAGTTCATCAAATATGTCATCATCATCATCATCACTTGAAGCTGTCAACACCTTGTTCTCTAACTCCAGCAAGAACAAGAACATTACTTTGGATGAAATGAGAGTTGTTCCTACAGGTCCAAATCCTTTACACAACAGGTAGAAATAGAGGGTGTGAAGATTCAGTTTCTGTCCAAAAATCCTCAAGTATTTTCTCCATGCTTGATCAATTTGCTGGAGTAGAAATTAAATACAGATTTTATCGAACAAATCTTGCCTCAGTACTTTCTTTTCTTTTTTCATTCGTATTTTTTTTTTAGTCTGCTTAGTTCAATCTCTGAAGTTCAGTTATGTATATGGTTGTCATGCTTGTTGATCAACGTAGTATCTGTGATCATACTTTGTTCAAAACCTTATTCACAACAACAACAACAAAAGTAAGAGTAGTGGATTTTTTAGCCAATTTTATTAATTGAAGATAATTATATCCCTTCTATTCTCTCCTTCCCTTCGATTAAGTGCATGATAATATCATTTAACCTTCGAATATATATATATATATATATATATATATATATATATATATATATATATATATATCAACATAATTGTCAATGTACGTAATTTTACCTCCAGTGACATAAAAATGTTTTACCAGTTAAATTAATTAATTATTAATTACTCAATACCAATAAAACTAATCATTCTTATATATTTACCATTTAATATTTTCCCACAAGAAAGAAGTAGGTAATGGGATTTATATGCATAAACCATTTTCGTAGTTATGGATTGGTTTGAACCTCAGTTGGTGAAAGAAACCATATCAATTTCTGAATATTTATCTTTCCATTTTGCAAGTATAAATCAGGTCAAGAGCATCAGCATACACGCGGGCAAATCTTGGCAAATATATGTATACATGAGAAGTAGCCAAGAGAAAGGAACAGGATTTTTGGTGGGGTTTAAGGGAAAAGAAGTTCTTCAGTCTTGATTTGTTACCTGTATTGATTAGATATGTTTCCTGATTAGGGAAAATAGCATTAAATTCGTGTCAGCATACTTAAATGCTACTATATATATATATATATATATTTCCTTTTTATTTTCCTGTGGAGTGAGAGAATTTAATGGTGTTTACTGTTACAGCTGCATGCAGTACGTGCCAGCCAGCATTAAATCAAGAGTTAACTTTTTACCACAGAATTTTTTTTTTTTTTTTTATCACTTTTGTCTTGTGGGCTGTTTTTTAGGTTAATTTTAGCTTGTGTCCCTCTCAAAAAGATATTCCAATCCAAGAGAGTAAGATTAGTGGGGGATGAATATTGGGTTTCGTGCATGCAGATTGAAAACAAATTCACAGGCTCGGGGACGGGTGTTTTCTGGAAAAATACTTTCTGAAAGTTTCTCTCTTTTTGTTTTTCCATGTGCAATCCATTTCAATACTTTTTTAGACAGTGAAGGAGAGAATTATTTGGTTATGATGGTGATGCTTCTGTTGTTCACTCCGCCCTTGAGGCTGTGTTTTAATGTCAGGTCACAAATCAAGATCAACTGATAAGACTACAGGGAGAAAGTGAAGAGTGGATTGACCCATAAAGGTTGAAAAAACCAAAGTCTGTAAAGCAACTGCTAATTTAATGTCCTAATAGGCTGAGAAAAAGAAAATGTCAAACTTCAAATACAATCCCAACTACTGGGATATTATCAAGTCTCTATCGATTTTATTTTTAAATAATTTGAATTTTTCAATTGGGTTCTTATGTTAAAATTCTGACCTCAAACATTGTTTTTCTATATAATAATATTTTTTAACAAAAATAAAAGTACAATTTAGATGAAATCCAGAATGTAAGGATATATATTTGAGAATACATGAGATTTGAGAAATAAAATTAATATTTTCTTTTCTGGGGGGGGGGGGGGGGGGTTAAAATTGGACTCCATGTATACAATTCAGAGAGGAAAAAAAAAACAGTAGATTTATTTGTTAAGCAGAAATGAAAAGGGAGCAAAGCAAGACTCCAAAAGGGAGTGACAAAATCCTGATGGAAAGTGCAAGGTGTTCAGAGTCTATACAACTATATAATGAAACTAGGCCTACCCTAGCTATTAGCTAAATGCTAGGCAACTGAGAAACACTGCAGGCCTAAACACTGCTCTGAGTAATGAACACTACACTTCGAAACAATAACATTCCAGCTTGCAAAGAGTTAGATTTTGAGCATCTGTTTTGACTTTCTTCTTGTTCTTCTTTTCTTCTGCTCCTTCTGACCAATTCTGTTAACATCTTTGTCCACACTATTGTAAATCCAATTTTTAGCCAGCCAATTCATGTATATAACTTCTTTCCCTCAAGAAACTGTAAATGCAGGCAGTGCACAGTCTGATTTGAGCCCAAATAATTCCAATCTCCTGCTCAGCACCGTTAATTCTCTATGTTCTTACCTTCACATGTATACTAAGGGTTTTTTTAACTTGAATTATTTACATAAGGTGAAGATCTTTACAAAAACTTGATAACAAAGTAAGATGCCAGCTCCACTGGTGTGTCCAGAACTCCTTATGACTACCATGACCAAATTTCATCACTAGCCAATTTAGCAGATATACAGTGAAAAGAAATAGAGAAGGGCAAAAGATTTCATCAGAAATCAACAAAAAGAGCCATGTCTAATGATTGATCTTCGCATCTCTCTGATCCTTAATTTTGTTGTCGAGGCAACGAAGGGGACTCGCTATGCAAAGGAGAAGAAAAAACCTCAGATATGGTATCCCATGATAGCTTTTCATCCGTTTTACGCCTTCTTTCCAAGAATGCTGGCCTCATAGGTGTCCCGACCATTTCAACTTTGCATGTTAACAGGGCTACAATTTTGGACATTGGAGGCCTCAGGTTAGCAAGAGGCTGAAGGCATAAGAAAGCTACATGGATTACTTGCAAGACATCTTTCTCCATAAATCCATCTTCTCGCAATTTGGGATCTACCAGATCAATCACACTTGACCTCTCATATAATTTCCATGCCTGGGAAGAAACAATCTTGATGTCAGTAAAAAAGGTCTTGATAAAATTATTAAAATTTTGAGAAAAGAAGGGAAAATGTTGATCAGATAAGGCAACGGCATACATATTCAGGAAGATATTGCATTTCTGATGGTAACCTAAGATCTGTGTTTTTCCTGCAGCTAATAATTTCAAGCACAAGCACTCCAAAGCTATAAATGTCTGCCTTTTCAGACAATTCCCCTCTGATGGCATACTCAGGAGCTGTGTAACCTCTGAACAAGATATAGAGAGAAGTTACAAGGCATTAGGCCGGAACCGAATGCAATCTTAATAGTGAAATCTTGTAACGATCAATGGTTCCAAGAGTGTCATTGACTGCTATATTTGTAGCATACTTACAAAGTTCCTGCAAATGTAGTGCTGAGATAAGCTTGATCTTCAGGGAAGAACCTAGCCAGCCCAAAATCACTAATCCTTGGCTGGAATTTGACATCAAGAAGAATGTTGCTTGCTTTTATATCTCTGTGTACAATTCTTAGGTGTGAATCCTCATGTAGATATTGCAATCCTCGAGCAATGCCTAATATTATTTGGAATCTGGTTTCCCAATCCAGGAATTTATCACCATTCCCTGCAGCCGAAGAGAATTAAAGAACATGTTAAAGTTCACTGAAAGGCTTAAAAAATCGTTGTCAATTACTGTGTTTCATCCGATGTTACTGTCTGTTTTCAGTTTTTCTTAACAAACAATTCACATGTAAGATGAGATGTTACCATATACTATGAGGTCCAAGCTCCTATTCTTCATGTATTCATACACGAGTAACCTTTGTGGACCATCTGAGCAACACCCTAGAAGTCGAACCAAGTTCTTGTGTTGGATGCTAGTAATCATCTTCACCTCTGAAAGGAATTCTGATTCTCCTTGCTGAGATTTGTCAAGGGACAATTTCTTGACTGCAACCATTCTACCATCACTTAACTTCCCCTACAGAACAAGAGAATGCATCATAAAAATCTTCACAGAGCAAAATCTAAAAGTTGGCTTACAAGACTCCAAACTCGGACAATGTCTTGCCAGAAGACACATTTCGGTTTACGAATAGTACCCGATAGACAGGCCCAAATCCACCTCTTCCGAGTAGATTACCAGGATGAAAATTCTTAGTTGCTTTCTTCAGTGTCTGAAAGTCGAAATAGCTTATCGTTTGGAGGCTACCACTCCAGAAATCCTTGGTTGCTGTAATTAGATGCAAATTATGAAAAATTACAACTTCTATATTAACTTCATAATATGGTAAACACTCAGCAGTTCTATTACCTGTCAGACTTCCATTTCTTTTCAGGGATTTCCTCAGTTTTTCTGGTTTGTTAAATTTCCATAAGAGCAAGATAAGGATCAACAATATTACGAGCACAAGCATCCCTCCAATGACAAACAACAAGGCTGAAGAATTCTCTGATGAGGGGCTCTGTCTATGTAGCGTATTAGGTGCTGGAGGAGTCACTGCATTCAATAGAAAACAAGGCCAACTTCATTTTTTTCTTTTTGACAATTTATAGTGAAAACAACAATCCTACAACAGAAATTTCATTGGGATATTTATCATGAAAAAAACCCTTTGAAATTACAATAACATCACCAAATTTTTTTTTAAAAAAAAAACCTAGTTCATTTTTCCTCTCCTGTTCTCCCTACAACCAAATTATATATGTCAATATATAGCAATTTTCAAGTCTCCTCTCCCAAATTCTGAAAGGTCACTAAATTCAATAAACGGGAAAGACAGATAGCCACCCCAAACTTCTCACAGGACACGTTGCACTCACATCATCACACAAGACTTTATGATTTTCCTTAGTCCCCTAAACGCTTTAGAATACAGTTTGTACAGAAAAGAGAGTCATAATCTGCAGTGAACATACCTTCTAGCGCTCGGCGTGCCATTCTTAACTGTCCAGACTTCAAAGCAGAAAGAAAGAAGAATAATTTTGTGATTCAAAATGATAGCTCAAGAGCTCTCTTGTAGATTTCTTTTTCATTTGTTTGGTAAACTTGAAGGTTAATCAAGAGGGAACATAAAAAGAATCGAAGGGAACGGAATATGATACATTGGAAATTGTCTTGTGTACAATGAAAAGTTGAGACAAGGAGAAGGATCCATATGTAAGCTTAGTAAACATTCCCTTCCATTGTCTTCAATGTTAGTACAACGTCAGGCATGTTATTAACTTTGGCAACTCAGCCGACGGTTTACTTTTTCTTTCTTCTTTATTTTTTTATAAGGTAAGCATGGATTAGTTTTTGAATAATATTGAAATTAAATCCCTCTTCCACTAGATTTAGAAATCATCAAGTTGCATTCGTGAGAAATTATGTTGTTTGTAACTCTTGCCAATATGCAAAATTGCTCAATATATATATATATATATATATATATATATATATATATATATATATATATATATATATATAAGGTCTACGTACCACTAATTTATACGCGTCTTGCATTACAACATTTATAATTTTAATTAAGAGTTATAATCCCTATACAATAATGATTTAAAGATTTAACTTTACAATGTTATATTATCTATAATTATAAAACCTGAATCAATTCGGTGGATCAACTTAAAACCTGTTTATATAAGGCTTGAATTTTTAAATTTTTTTTATCAACATAACATCGGTTTTATTATTTTTAGTTTTTTTAGGATTAATACTCCCCACCGGACTATGTTTTGCCTTGCACTGATTTCAAATCAGGTTTTATAATTATAATATTATCAATGTAGAATGTATTCATAAGTCAATATCAATAAATTTATTGATACTATAGTTAAAAGGTTGATGCATTAACTAATAATATAAATGTGGATGTGTTTATGCATCATGTTAAGAATGAGTTCAGGATCACTAAGATGGTGGGCTAAATTATTTTCTCTTATAGAGAAAAGTAGTGAAAAATATTTAAATACGTCGAGTTATATATTTTTTAGGGTAAAGAATAAATTAATTTATTTTTTTATTGAAATACGACTAAATTGGTAATGTTCAAAAAGAAAGATAAATTATTCTTTGAACTTATTTTCTTTTAAATTTATTGATTAAAAAGGATCAAAGATTTTATTTCTCATTGATTAAATTAAAATTCTCCAATAAAGAGGAATAAATGTGCTATATTGAGGTTGAGATTTTCTTAACCTTGGACACTCCTGTGGCCCCTAGATTCATCCCTATTTCCTGCACTGGCACTTTGGCATCGGCATTGTAGAGATGCGGCATGTGGGTTGTGCCCAATGCTACAAGTGTGATCCATGGATATTCTTTCTTTTAACAAGACAGAATAAATTAAAAAAAAATAAAAACAACTGGCCACCAAACCTGGTTCTTCAAGATCCCCAGTGAATTTTCGACTTTGTCATGTCTTGATTGTCCTTGGAATTTTATGATTGTTTTTTTAATCATGTTTAATTATTATGAATTTAAATTGATTAGATCACACTTGAAATCTTAATTAATTTCTGCTACTAATTAATATGTAATTTTAATTATAGAATTCAACAATACATTTTGCCATATATAGTTTATTATACAGCAATAACTATTTCACAGTTTATTGGTCGAGGTTTCAAAAAAAAGAATAAGGCTTCACTATCTTTTTAATTATTTCACAAAATGAAGATGATGTGTTGATGTTGATAGCACGTAAGACCAGCTCTATATCTTGATTTATGCCATTGGATTATCTGCACCATATCCTGTTGTAAATAGTGAAACTCACAGTGCCAACTACTTTAACTTTTTTTTCTCTCCAGTGGACCACTTCCATGAAAAGATTTTGGTATAGACGTCCATGATGCTCAGAGGATTTCAAAGAAAGGATCTTAGCACTGCCACCACCCCATGTAATATCAACGTTGGAGTTACCAGACAAAGTATCTGCGACAAATTATACAAGACTTGATAGAAGAAAACATGTAAACACAGTTGAAAAGGTCATGCATGCTGGAGAAAAAAATGGACAGGCTAGGTTAAGAAAGATAGGAGGAAGAGCAGAAGGATTTTGCATGGAAATGGTGAGGCCATATATAGTATCAAGAATCACTAGAATTCAGAAGTGCATGTAGCTAGGTGGGCAAAAATAATGGGCGCTATAAAGTGATTAAGAGAATATGCAGGCGTGTGATCAAGATATTTGACTTGGTTTTTGGTAGGGGACCTGACAGCTAATGGAAATGGCATCTCTCTGATTAATTTCCTGAAAATCATAGAATTTTTTATCTATACTTTGTGATGTAGCAGTTCTATTGATGGTAGAGGTTGAATCCATGCATGGCTGTCTCTCTCAATATGTTTGTCTTCAAGTTTTAATGTAGAAAAGGTAACATAACCTTATGTTCTTGATATATAATTTACTCTCCAATGCTGGCTGAAGATAGAACCCCGTTCATACATTCTCAGACTCGCAATAAAAGAACTCATAACAAATATAACATTAACCTGACAAAGTCCTCCTCTTTTTAATTACCATAGAGTCCTGAACTATGAAATTTAAATTGTTTCTATTTTGGAATTTTAGTTTTTATATATAATTTAACTCCTTATTTATTGTTTACCTCATAGTTGACTATGACAACCTTTTTAAAACTTGAATGTCAATATTATTTTTTGAATAAAATTCCCTATACAAATCTTCTTGTTGTTGTTTTGAGGGGTGAGAGGGGAACGAATGAAGAAACAAATCCAACAAGAAGTAATTTGTTTATAATTGTTGAGATAAATCATGATCCATCCTTTTATTGTCTGCACTTATTAATTACATGATTAATTAGTGTTTTATCAAATGTTGCTTTCTTGCAAGGCTGGTGTTTATCAACCAGGTCAGGTCATGAAGAATTCCTAATGCTGGAAAAATGTGTCGTCCTGGAAAATCACACACAGAAAAGTTAATCAAGTTGGGTTAAAGAGGTGTAAGGTTCGGCTTCCATTCTGGTTCTGTTCAAATTCGAGCAATAAATTCTATCCCAGATCAGGGATCGAATGCAACTTCCAGATGCTCAAGCTACAAGAAAATAAGAATAAAAAAGTCTGTAACAAAATTGGACAACAATTGGGCCAAAAAGCTCTTCTATAAGCATATGGGCCGGGCCACTAACCGGGTCCATGCTGGGCATGCACCCTAGCTTTTTCATGGGCTCAAGCTATAACGCATGAACCCAACATGCTTGGGTTCAGGCAGCTTGCCTGAGTTTATTTTTTGTTTTTAATGGTCTCATGCAACTCGCTCGAGTCCAATATTTTCTTGAAAAAAATTTTAGAATCCCATACAGATCTCTTAATATGTTATACTAGTTTAATACATATTATTTTGAGTAGAATGGAACTTTAAATATTACAATGATGAAATAACTCTTCAACCCTTCATCTCTATAAATAGACAAAACTCGTGACCTATAAATACCTCATAAATCCTTCAAAGTTGGATTCACAATCTCTTTATTATCTATATTTTTAGTATATATATTTTCATAGTCTATCTCTCTAAACTAATATTGTATTTTTTTATAAAGATATTTATTTAATTAAATGTATAAAAATATTCAAATCTACTAAAAAGGGTTTTTTTTTTTTTTTTTGCAAGTATTAGTTATTAATCTTTTTGATTTACTAAATACTAGCTACTAGTTCTCTTGACATAATAATTTTTTATTTTTTTATTTTAAACATCAATGTATAAAACAATCTATATCTATGTTGTTGTGTAATTAATTTTTCTACTTACACACCTGTCATTCAACTCATGGCAGGTCGGCAAAAATGCTGTTTTTTATCTTATCTTATGTAACTCTAACAACACGGC
Source organism: Populus trichocarpa (assembly GCF_000002775.5). Classification (NCBI taxonomy): domain Eukaryota; kingdom Viridiplantae; phylum Streptophyta; class Magnoliopsida; order Malpighiales; family Salicaceae; genus Populus; species Populus trichocarpa. Next base: position 14,234,529 of record NC_037302.2, on the reverse strand, counting down.
AAACCACAAATTTTTTAATGGAAATCTGAAACTGACACCTCCTTATAGCATAATTAATGAGATTTAGACATGTTTTAAAAGAAAATTAATTGGTGAGTAACACTAATTTTATACGATTAGAATAATAATCTTAAGCTACAATGATTAAACCTAGTTGGCAAGAAGATCCGAGGCAAATTAAAGCTTGTGACCCGGATTAGTTTTTTTTTAAAAAAAAAATTAACTCAAAGTTATTCTAATGAGTTAATCTGATTAACCTAGTCGTATCACAATTTAAATTTTTTTTTAAATCAAAACTCTTTTTTATTTTTTAAATCTTAGTCAATGACCAAAGAAAATGCACGAGCACTTGGTGAGCTCCACGTTCTTGAGGTGGAAAATTTGTGGCTGTTACGTAGCAAGTGGATTGAGTCCTATTGTGGTGTGTGAATGCATTTTCTTTACAAGGTGATTGGTCATGACCTGATCGAGAAAATGTTCAAGAAAGTTCATGGGAAAAAAGTATATCCCAATTTAGGCCTTGTGTTCGTAGCAAATCAGCCCCTGTTAAAATGTTCAAGAAAATGTTCAAGAAAGTTCATGGCTTGTGTAGTTTTGTTTGATGGTGCTTTTATGAGTTTTTTATTTTATTTTTTTGTTGAAAGTGCTTTTATGAGTTCAATCGTACCCCTCTTTCCCAAATCACACAGGAAAAGTAGTTGATGACCTGTCATAAAGTGATCGGAACAGCAATCTTTATCCAGATTTCAACTTAACCTCTAAGAAATCTTATTTTGGAAACTGAAATCTGTCTTCTTATAAGAGAATCCCCCGCTATTCTGAAAACTGAAAAAAAGTGTCTGTCAGAAGGAAAATCAAGGTTTAGACAGTTCACGACATCTTAGAATCAGGAGAAAGAAATAGGAAGAATGATTCCCTCTTCTCCAAGCCATTTAGAAGTCTCCTTTAACTCACCAAAGAAGAAGAAATCATCGCCTGTTGATGTTGTCCTTGGCAATGATGACTTTGTCGGCGAGATTTTGTTACATTTGCCTGTAAAAACTGTCCTGAAACTCAAGCTAATCTCCAAGAGATGGCTATCTATAATATCCCATCCCAGTTTCGCTATCCGCCATACCTACCTCAATCCTCACACCATTTCTGGTCTCCTCCTCAATGTAGCATACCATTTCAAGAAACCAAGTAGTTACCTATATGTTTCTATTGATGGGAAATCAGTAGTTAATGTTTCCTCCGATTTTCTTCGTTTCGATCCTGATAAACCCGGAAGTACTTATGTTTCTCAGTCCTGCAATGGCTTGCTTTTGTGCTCTAAAAGGATGCGGTATTCTGCTGCGAGAACTAAACCAACGTATTATTATGTATTCAATCCTACAACAAGGCAGTTTGTGGAGCTAACTCTACCATCTGGCGATGGAATTCGTTCTAATCGAATTCAATTGGTGTTTGATCCTTCAAAATCACCTTACTACAAGGTTCTTTGTATTCACTACTTTAAATCATTGCTTGAGATCCATGTCTACTCATCTGAGACCAAGATTTGGAAGCTTTCTCTAAAGCAAGAAAATTTTGATTCTTCGAGCGTGGACTTGAACAATGGTGTCTTTTGGAATGGTGCTATTCACTGGATTAGTCGTATGGGAAATGGGTTCTGTTTCTTGCTTGATAAGGAATGTCTTCAAGCAATGCCAAGCCCTCCACTTCCTGAGTCTTGGGAAACCAACAACTTCAGGTATTTTGGGGAGTCTGGTGGGCAATTGCACTTTATTGGGTTATTGACTGGAGAACAAAAGGCTGATATTAGAGGCGTGAATGCCTCTCCTGAGATGCTTGATGACAAAATGACAAGCAGCAGCAGTTCCAATATTGACTCTCAATACGTTGTTGTTTATGCCATGGAGAAGGGGTGTTCAAAATGGTTTGTGAAGTACTATCTAGATGTGAATGCCATCGTAATGGCATATCCAGAGATAACTGATCAGGACCCTTCAGTCTCACCATGTTTCGTGAGTGGATCCATTTATGTATCTTCTTTTATTGAGGAAAACGATGAAGAAGGGCCATTGCTGGTGATCAACATGCCTGGTGAGATCATATCTTACAGCTTCAAGCACAAAGCATTCAAGAAGCTATTTAGTTTTCATCCTTGCACGCATTACAGCTGCTATGCTCTCAAGTTTACGGAGACTTTGTCCTTGGTCTAATTGATGGTATGTGTGCTAGCTATACGATCAGCTGTTTCTTCTATGCTTGCTTGCTTGCTGACAAAAACTAACCAAAAGACAGAAAATGCTTGTAATTGCTTTGATTTAAAACCATAACCATGATTAAGTACCGTTGGCGTCATTGCACTTGATCTTCATGGTGTATTCTCTACAAACGAAAGGGAAGTGGACTGATATTTGTTTCCTTTCTTTCTAAACTCAAAATAAACATCTGTGACATTAACGTCAATTTCACCATGTTTTGTGCAAAGATCCATTTATGTATCTTCTTCGATTGAGGGAAACAATGAAGAAGGGCCAGTGCTGGTGATAAGCACATGGCTGGTTGTGGGCACTTGTTTCTGATAGAAATTCATGCAATATGTGCTCTGTTGTAGCTGTTATTCTTTCATGGTTTTGCTTTATCGGTTCTGCTGATCCGCTCATCTATGTCAAGGTTTTCAAATTCTCTTGTAACTTGTAAACATAAATTAATAGAAAGTAGAAATTATATCTTTTTCAAGATTCAAGGCATACATATTAAACTCGCCTGATAGAGTTAACCGATAACTTGTTGATTTTATATCTAATTTAAATTAAATTTTAAATTAAATCAAATAAAAATTAATATAGTCAAACCCAATCAATTTTACAATTTAATATATGATGAGTCAACCTAGTTAAAATTTAATTTAATTTAATTTAAAAATTAAAAAAAATATTTAATATTATTTTAAATTAACATAGATTAACTCGATGTATAAACTGGATATTGAATCAGGTTATATTTGGAGCAAGATTTAATAACTTTGATGGAAAGGAGAGAAGAAACAACCTTTATCTAAATAAGACTATTTTTAATCAAAGTCGTAGCTTAATTAAAGGATTAGACCACGTTTAATTAATTAAAGCCGATATCTAAATAAGTGCTTGTTTAGTAACGTTGTTGTGGATGAGGTTCACTTGCAGCCACACTAATAAACGTTTGGTTAAAAAAATAAAAGTGTTTTCAGCACGTAGGACCCATATAGCACCATAGGTTTCGAAGAAGCAATATTTTGCTGCTTCTCGTCTGGGAGAAACCTCAACAGTGGAGCATGGCTCCACTGTAGCACTGTTCACTAAAGTAAACAGTGCGCGTAAAATGTAATTCACTCGCATTGTTCACATGAAAAGTTTAGTTTTTTTTTTCTCTAAAAAACCAGTGCAGTTAAGTGATTTCACTTGCACTATTCACGTGAATGTGAACAATATATTTTTTTGTTTTTTAAAAAAATTAGTTTAAGGTGAATTAAATTTACTCGTACTGTAATCTCAATTTTATTCCTGATAATATTTTACCTAATTTTATTGCACGCTCAAAAAATCATGAAATCTGTAGTTCTTGTCGAATGAATTTTGTACGTAATGAAATTGTAAATTTTTTTAAAAAAATTGAGTTTTACTTGAAAAACTAGTATTTAATATTATTTAATAACACTACATAAATTAGAAGAATATCGCTTGATGACGTAACAAAAATTCAGTTTTTGTTGTTGCATGCTTAAGAAACCATGAAAAATATAGTCATTATAATAATAGATTCGTATGTGAAGACATTGCATATAGTTTAATAGAATAATAAAAAATATTTGATATCAATATTATTTATTTCATGATGTAATAATAGTAGTTAAATCTATAATATTTAAATTAAAAATATTTTTTAATTATTTTATAACCTCAATTCGAAAAGCATTTTTTTAACCAAACACATTAAACTACTTTTTGTTCAACCTCAATTTCAACCACAGTTTTAACCAAACATATATTTTTTCAAATCAACCTCAACTAAAAATACTTTTTATAAAACAATTTTTTTAAAACTACAACCACAACAGCAACCGCAATACTCAAATTCTTATGGGTTACCGATTATTTGTTCAGTCGTTGAATATTTTTTTCTGCTTTGTCTTAACCACTTAAAAGAAAAGGAAAAAAAAATGTTAATCACCAATTTATTTTCTTTTGAAATATCTAAACATATTAATTTAATAATTAAATTTATTTTTATTAATATGGATATTTGAACCCGTTTATGTGTATTTTAATTTTTAATAATTTTAAAATTTATAAACTCAAATCGATGAATTTAAAAAAATATTAATTAAGCATTATTGATTTTGATTCTATTAATTGATGCTAATCGCAGTATTTTACACGCACGATTTCAACATGAAAGTCAAGCTTGCCACGCAAAATTAATGCGTGATCAGTTTTGTTTACACGTAATTTTATTTTATTTAAAAGATTACACGTACTGATGTTTTCGTTTGGATGCTAACATTAACAAAAAACAAATTAAATAAATAAATAAAATTATGTTTATTTCGCTGCTGTAGATATGCTCTGTGATTTTATAAGCTGATTTATAATTAGTATTTTAGTATTTTCAAACTTTAAAATTTGAGTAGTTAAACTTTATTTGTTTTATATTTTCATCCTAAAATAATTTTAAGCGTGAAAAATAAAGAAAAAGGAAAAAAACTTTCAATCATCTATATTTCAACTATAAAAACCATAGTTTTGAAACCCAACCCGGCTGACTCGGGGCTGGAACTGGGGCGGGTTGAAGAAAAAATAGAGAAAGGAAAAACCCGGTGCGACCCGGCAAGATACGGTCAAAAACCCGGTTGCAAGCTGTTGACTTTTGTTTTTTTTACTAAAACGACGTCGTTTTGATTAAAAAAAATTTGATCCAGGCAACCCGGTGACCCGGTAAAAACCCGGAACCCGGGTCTTGAACCGAATCGAGTCTAAAAATTATGATAAAAACCATTTTGGTTAGTTTTTGAAAGTAGTATTTGTTTATGATTGTCATCGTAATTAAAAAGTAAGTCAAGGGAAAAAAATAAAAATAAGTTTTAGATATATTTTGAATGAATTTTGAGGTTGAAATTAGATTTTAAAAGGATTATAAATACGCGTTTTTAAAAAATTTAAAAATTTTTTTTTACTAAAATTTAATATGTTTTGTATGTTTTAAATCGTTTTGATTTGCTGATGTCAAAAATGATTTTTAAAAAATAAAAAAACATCATTGACATGCATTTTGGCACAAAAAGTTATTTGAAAAGCAACTGCAACCACACTGTTAAATACTCTCTATGTAAATATTCGGTATTGTAATAATATTTGTTTTTTAAAATGTTTTTTGTTTGAACATAAATTAAAATAATGTTTTTAGTTTTTAAAATTTGGTTTTGATACAATACGTTAAAATAATTAAAAATAATTTTTTATAAAAATTCTTTTCAAAACAAACGGGAAATATAAGATACTCAAATGGTGAAAAAATGGGGTTTTTTTTTAAAAAAACAATTCAGCAATCCCTAAATATAAATTCCGGGATTGTGGCAGTGACGTGCAACCTGTAGTCTGCATCAATCCTTTTTCTTAGATTTTTGAAGTGTATGTGGAGAGGGTTTTTCCTTTCAAATTGACCCTTTTACTTTATTCAAACCTTCAATCATATCCTATTCAACTCCAACAGCCTCATTCTCTCAACGATAGCTTCTCCTCTTTCAATGGAGGACTAAATGCTTTACATTAGAGAGAGAAAAAAATTAATTGAACTCTAATTGAATCAATTTCTCAAATTGCTTAACACCATTATGATATTAATGGTCCTCAAAGCTCGATAATATTATGAAATTCAAAATTTAATTTGAATCATTTAAGGATTAAGAAGACTAGTTTGAGCATTTATGGGTATAAAATTGCATTCAAAGTAAGATTTAATCAAGGTTTTTTACAAATTCAATGGGCCAAAATGATAAAAGTTAAGACTTAAAGGACTCAAACAATAAATCTCTTAAAGTCTAAGCACCAACTTGACATTTCCCTGTACACCCTTCACATGTGTTTGCTCGTATGCATAAGTTTCAAAGATGCTTTCTTTCTTAATCACAAAGATACATCGAAGCACATATAATAATATAAAAATAATTAAATATACCAAAATCAAAGGTGAGAGATTTTCCTTTCATTTTCTTTTCTTTTCTTTTCTTTTTGAATGGTGAGAATTTTTTTCATTTTAAAGAAAAAGAAAGACAACTTTTTTATTTTTTTTGTTTCTTGAAAGATTCCTTGTAGTGGGTCTAGGCATAAAAATCATAGCCGTAAGACCTACTCGGGGTTGATTGAGGCAAAAGTCTGAATTATGGAGTAGAAATTTTGAAACTTAAAAAAAATTAATATAATACTGTTTTAAAAAATAAAATTCTTCAAGAGTTATAAATCAGCAAGTCAAATTCATATTTTTGTCCCGATTACTCAATTTTTTTCCTTCCTCTATTTCTTTTCAATCCAGAATAGTTGCTGGAATTCGGATTAACTTATTGTACAGGTCCGAACTTCACAACTATAATAAAAACAGAGCCAACACATAGAGAGAGAATCCAGCTAAAAGTTTTCTAAGAAAGAGGAAACGAAAAAAAAAGAGAGGTGAAAACATGATTCTCGATCTGACAGATTCAGATTTCTAGGCTTGAGTTTCTATGTTTTTAAGAATTCATTTCCTTTCATTGTCTTTGGTTTTCTCTCATTCCCATTTCCTTCCTTCAGGTTTTGCTGTTCCTTTTCTTTCTCTCTTTGCATCTTACATGAGAAATATTCTCTTTTTAGTTCTTGAGTTTGAGATTCAGATTTAGACCAACCCCATTCATTAATTCTCATGAAAAAAAGCCCCCCATTTGTTTATTTAATTAAATTTAGCAACCATTTTGTTGAATTCTCTCCCATTTCTATTTTTCTTTGGTTTCTTTTTATAAAAATCTTATATTTTTTTAATTCTGGGTTGATTCATAATTTACTGGAAAAAAGGGCGAAAGGGAAAGAAATTTATTCAGATTTGGTGTATTTACTGTATTTGTTTTTTAGCTTGGCATTGGAATTTTTATTGCTTGAATTACAATCTATGTTTCGTTTTGTTTTAATTTGAATTTTAGTGGGTGTTCCTGGGTGTGATTTAGATTTCTGTTTATTCAAACAAGTTCATTTGTTTTTTATGAATTCCAATTCTAATTATTTTTTCTTTTGTTCTAACATTTGGTGGGACTTTTTAGTTTGTTAAGTTTGTGAATTAACTTCAAGACAACAACTTCACGATGATTTATGTTAAATCACAATGTTTGTTTTGGTAACTGACTTCAATTGTTGTCTCAACTTATGCAGGGTTTGTGTCTCTAGATACTCTCTCTATCTCCAATACTCTCTCCTCAAGATTGGAATAGCATAACAAAAAGAGAGGAGAGTGGGAGAATGGAGTATGAGAGCAGCAGTTCGATTTGGGATGGGGTGTATTACTACCCACATCTGTTTGGTGGACTAATGCTAACAGCTGCTTTGCTTGGATTATCAACTAGTTATTTTGGTGGACTTGGGTTCTCTTCTTTGCCTTATATGTGGTCTGATCTAGGAATTTTTCATAAAAAGAAGTGTCAGAAGAAGCGAATTCGGGTTTACATGGATGGTTGTTTTGATCTTATGCATTATGGACATGCCAATGCTTTGAGGCAAGCTAAGGCTTTAGGAGATGAATTGGTGGTTGGTGTTGTTAGTGATGAGGAGATTGTTGCCAATAAGGGCCCTCCTGTTTTATCCATGGAAGAGAGGTATTTTAGTGCATTGCTCCTTTCATTTTATTTTTTCCCATTGATTTGTTTTATGTGTTTTTTTTATAAATGGCTGGACATGTTTCTTTCAGTTGAAGTGTTCTTATTTTTTTGTTGTGTTTTAATTTTACAAACGAAGTCATGGGATCAGAATCTGTTAATTGCAATACATTTTACTGAATTATGTGGAATAAATTTGCCAAATCTTGCTGGACTAGTAATGGAACTGGTCAAAGTTTATGACGTCGATTGCAAAGTGAGCTATGTACTTCTTGAGGGCGACATATCAGTTTGTTTATGACATTATCATCTGTGTTCATTTAGTTGTTATTGCAACGGACTATAAAACATGAATAAGATGAAATATCTGTAGTTAGGCCAATTTTCTCTGGCAATATATTAACTGGACTATACATGTTCCACATGTTCATTATTCTCAGGCTGGCCCTTGTCAGTGGATTAAAGTGGGTGGATGAAGTCATAGCCGATGCTCCTTATGCCATTACAGAGAAATTCATGAACAGTCTCTTCAATGAGCATAAGATTGATTATATCATACATGGTGATGATCCTTGCTTGCTTCCTGATGGAACTGATGCCTATGCCTTGGCCAAGAAAGCTGGGCGTTATAAGCAGATTAAGCGTACAGAAGGTGTCTCCAGCACCGATATTGTAGGTACTATAACTTCTCTTGATCAATCTCTGAAATTGTTGGACAATAGTCAAAAAATTGATTGGTTAGAAAAAACTAACATGACATTAACTATATGTTTGGGGCTATCAATGAATATACTGTACTTTTTTTTAGTTGAGTGCATGTCATCAGTACAAGTGTTTGATCCCTTGCCCATACTTTCATCCTTTACACTTATAAAGATAACTTTCTTGTTTTATTTTTGTTTCTAATTACAGCTCCACTTATTAATGTAGGTAGAATACTTTCTTCTTTGAAGGATACAAAAGCTTGTGAAAATCACGATGATTCATCATCTTTGCCTGGCATTGCTCTTAAAGGAAGTCAATCCAACAGTGCCCATATATCTCAATTTCTACCAACTTCCCGGCGAATTGTGCAATTTTCAAATGGCAAGGTATCACATGTTTGCTTTTCATAATTATCTTGTGAAGTCAGTAAAGCATGAGTTTGTGACCACTAACTGGAAATAATTATATATGGCATCTTTGATCCTCCAGTCAAAATATTTTTTTAGCATATATTTCCATACCTGCATTTCTTGTTTGGAACTAAAAGGGAAATTGAGGTGCTAATCAGATATCTTGTGCATGATTTGAGGGAAAAGGGGGCATACACTTAAAAATTTTCCTCCTTTCATCAGTGTATGTGGACCTTATTTGATCGAATGACTCTGTGCATTGCATGTTATCTTAGGGACCAGGACCAAATGCTCGTGTTGTCTACATCGATGGAGCGTTTGATCTCTTCCATGCTGGACATGTGGAGGTATCATTAATCATCAATGATTTACTGTCATCATTCTTTGCAATGATTCTTGCAATTCCATCACAATAAAAAAGCTGTGATTGTATCTCATTGCCATGCCAAAGTTTGTGGCTCCAACATCACTGCATATTTTTGTGGACTGTAGTTCTATTGGGCATCAGCTTAGTGCTTTTCAACATGGCACTGTAGGTATACATGGCTCAATGCCAGCCACTCAAATATCTGCCTTGCATGACACAGTGAAATTTGATGATTGCTCAAATTGACAATTCCAGCACTCTGGACTGGGTTACTATAACTTCTGGTGTTTATGTCTGATAGCAAAAGCAAACATGATTGGATCAGAGTTAATCCTTTTCAAGTCTGCATCCAGTAGAATGGTTTGTCAAACTTGTTCAACAGATTTAATGTCACTGTGGCTATCTGGGGAAGCAGCTTTATCTGATTCATTAATTGTTTTATGGTGTGATTGGTTAGCTTTTGGTTTTCAAGACCCTGAATCCCTTGTTGGTTATCCCAGTAGATGCATGATGCACCCATCCATAGTATATATGCCATACAAAATGCTCTGTTTCCTTTATCGCTAAAAGCCAACCATACATGTAAATTTGTTGAGAAATTTTTTCCCCTCTTATATTTTTCCTTGCTCAGATTCTCAGGAGTGCTAGGCAGCTTGGAGATTTTCTGCTGGTTGGGATCCACACTGACCAGATTGTAAGGTATATATATCAATTTGCTTTTGATGCTTGATTTTACTTGTGTACATTGTACATTAGCACACTTGATATCAGCAATTTTTGCACTTACAGATGTTTGAATGCATCAGATAAGACTTGTATCTGCACTTTCTTGTGTCAGTACAGCAGAATATAATGAAACAAAATGCTGTTTTGCGCAGTGAACATAGAGGGAAAGGTCACCCAATTATGCATCTGCATGAACGTAGTCTTAGTGTGCTGGCCTGCCGCTATGTTGATGAAGTCATCATTGGTGCACCTTGGGAAGTTACAAAAGACATGGTATTTTAATTGTTGCTATAATTCTATGTACTTTGATATGAGAGTTTTAAACAGATAATGGTTTATTGTTAATGCATCACAGATGCTCGTACAGAGATGGGGTTAATGCATGCTGAATGAAGAAATTTGTTGGGATTTTGAAATTACTTGGGCTTTAGCTTTAACAACAAGATTTTTCTGTGTAATTGCTTTATGTGTTGAAGGATTCAGGTTGATCCTTATTTTTACAAATGGTTGTTGAAGTATATGCTTGATCTTAGAAAGTTACAAATGTCATTGGAACCTAAACAATTCCTTTGCCAAGCTTATGAACAACAGAAATAGTTCTTGGAGTCATGTAATCAACATCAATTTAACTGAAGTATATGGTATGATTTCAAAGATGAATTCTGAACTTGAACTCTGAGTAAAGTGATTCTAACGAAAAGCATAGACTGAATTGGTGTCTTTAGCCAAAATGTTGCTCCCTTCTTCTCTAGAGTAGTTTCAGTTCTTTAAACATACACCTTCCACTGAGGTTTCAAACTGACACCTTCCTGAGTTTCTATTATTAACTGATGTAGTTTTGGATCTGTTTATCAACCTATTAATATTGAGGCATGGTACATTTTTGAATGACCATTGTTGTATGATTTCTTAACCATGAGATATTCCTTTATTTGCATGATCAGGTCACAACTTTTAACATCACCTTGGTTGTGCATGGGACAGTAGCAGAGAACAACTCCTTGTTGGCTGTAAGCTTAATTCTTCGATTTCCCTGATTGAATCCCTTTTTTCTCATGCAACTTCTATGTGCTTAGGCAATTGGAAAATTGAAAAAAAAAAACGGTTTGCTTCATGTAGGGAGAACCTGATCCGTATGCAGTTCCAAAGAGCATGAGAATTTTCCGGATGCTTGACAGCCCTAAAACTATAACAACCACTTCAGTGGCGCAAAGGATAGTTGCCAATCACGAGGCTTACGTGGTAGTTCTAAGCTTCTCACTCTTGCTTTACTTGAATGAGTTCAATGTGATTTGTGTTTTCCTTTTGGATTGACATTCCAATTGTGCATTTCGTGTCAACTGTCGTCCATTCTTTGCACCACTACATTTTATGAAATTACCTGGAAAAAACTAACCAGATGGCATTGAGCACTGCTTAATTCACTCATTGAATGGTCCTGACCAGCGGGATTCACTATCCAATTTCTCACATGGTCCCGTGTGGTTGAACTGGTGAATTACAATCTCTGAGTCGAACTGGTGAGCTACAGTCAGTAAATCCAGATTTCTTGAAGGCATTGTCAAGTTTTTTTCAGCTGTGAATGAGTAGCTATTCATTTTCTTCGTTAAGGGCATAAATAGTTACTGTTCAAATTCTGAATTTTTTCATTCTGGTATTCAAGTCTGGGATCCAATGTCCTTATTTGATTACTTGCCTTGAGTATTCTTCCTTTTACGATGTCATTTGATTTCCTGCTCATTATACCTCACAAATAAGTTCACTGTAAACTTTTTTGGATAGTAGCATTGTATTCACAGGGTAGTATATCATGCGATGATGTTTTGCTTCTGACTAACCCTAAACTTCAATGCAGAAACGTAATGCCAAGAAGGCAGAAAATGAGAAAAAGTACTACGCAGAGAAGGTATATGTATCAGGAGATTAAGCAGAGATCCAGTTCCACCACATAGATGGTTTCGTACAGTTATTTATGCCATGCAGGGGCAACCTTAACCATCACAGAGACTTCCAATCAGCAGATATACATGACAGTCCCATAATTTTTGTGCTGGCGGTTGGGGACGACAATTAGATGGATGTTGAAGGCCCTCTCGAGAGGCTGTGGACGCATCATTTTATTTTATTTCTTATTTGTTGTAACTTACTTTCAGAATAGAACTGAACCCTCAATAATGACACTGTTGAAACAGTTAATCACTTGGGCCTTCTCTCTTTACATCCTTTTCCAGGTGGCGTATTATTTTTGCTGTACAATGTGATGCCTGATCTTAGATCAAATGGATACAGTACCAAAAACTAATACAAATCGATGCTCCTAAACTTTCTCAGGGCAGAAAACCAATCAAACTCTCATTCTTTCTCATCTCTGCTGCATATCTTGATGCACCGAATGGAGGTTTGAAATGATGTTCCAAGTTTATTTTAAAGTTTGAGCTTTTCTGGTTCACTAACCAACAAAAAGGGAAGGAGTTGCTTACGGCAATTGGATTTGCTTCAAGAGTGAATGGCTGGATGCACTACGGCTTTTTTAGCTTTTTATCAGTATTGAGCAAACTGAACAAGCTATGATCAACACCAATCCAACTCGAAACATAAACCTAGAAGAACACAAGAAACTCCAGACCATTAACATTTTACTATTTCATCTCAACTTCCTTTCTACAATAAGCTTGTCATCCAGAAAAGAAACCCTCACAACCTCATCATAACTGTCAGTTCCCCAAGAACCAAAACAAAGTGGGTCCCCAAAAAAGCAAAGAAAACAAGAGGAACACTTTCTAATAGTCTCCTCACGCCCCCATCATATACATTCTTCATTCCCCAATCTAACACTGCTTTCATTGCACTCCAGAGAACAAAACTTAAAAAAAATGGAGGCCAGTGCTAAAACCAACAAGCCCAGTTTACGGGAGCCAAGTAACAGGAGTTGGGTTGGGATTTTGAGGAATCTGCGGCACCAAGCAATGCTGTTGCTGCCACTGAGGGAGGCCATCACTCCCTGCTCTTATTCCACCAAATCCAAATGCCTGGTTCCCTTGTGCTTGTCCTAGCCCTACACTTCCACTATAATTTTGATCATTATTGTCTTCTTCAATATCCATTGCTGCTTCTCCCATTTCTTCAGAATCCATCAGCTCAGTTTGTGCCACACTAGCATTACTATACATTATTTCTTGCAAAAAAGCAGGCTGAGTTTGAGAAGGAACCCAAGGCACAACAGCCATGCTATTATCCCTTCTTGCCCCTGCCTCCTCCTCCTCTTCTTCAACAGATCTTACTCCACCAGATTGGCTTGACCATAGAAATTGATCTGCATAAACAGAAATTATCCAGTTTTAGCCACAACCCATCATTTTTAAACCCTCAAATTCCACTCCTAGACAAAAATCACAAAAACCCATCAAAGAAATTAGCTCAATCACTTACTTCTGAAGCCAGAAATGATGTTGGAATCAAGAGAAACAGAGAAATTATTAGGAGAACGATGCAGCAAGTGAAGGTTATTAACAGGCTTGAATAAAACAATAGCCCTCTCTTCGTTATCAGAAGTTGCTGATGATGATTCTGGCATGACCAATTCCTCTATCTGCACTCCCTGGTTCTTCCTCTGCTCATTGCTAATCAAACCACAGTCCCCTTCTTCTTCACCGAACTCACCCGGCATCATTGATCCCTCTTCTTCCTCTATAATCGTCGGCAGCTCAGCATCCTAACACAAAACCGACACAAACCACAAAATTGATGAATATTTTCTCAAGAAATCTCGAGTTTTTTTTTTAAACAAAGAGATAGAAAGGGAGTGGAATAGTACCAGAACGAGACGGCGAGTCTTGCGAGCAGGAGCGGAAAGGGAGAAATCGGAGAAATCATCACTGACTTCATCCACTTCTTTTCTCTTCAATATCCTCAACGAAGAAGAAGATGACGACGACGACAAGTATGGAGCAACTCCATCCATTGTTTGTGAGTCTTTAGATTGATTTTGTGCTTTGTACGCAAAGCGTTTGATGTTTTCTTGCTTTGTTTTTTTTTTATTATTATTATGCTATAAGAGAGGAGAAACAGTGTTTATGGAGATATTTCCTGGGGTCTCTGGAGATGTCCAGAGAGAACTGAGAAGAAAAGAAAGCACCTTTTTTTGTTGTTATTTACGGTTTCGCCCTTCTTAGTCGGCTGTTGTCTTTTATCGTACATGGCTTTAAAACCGATACCCGAAGCAAAGCCCGGTTTTATATATGGAAGATTTAGCTCGGTTAATTTATTTTTTTAAAAAAAATAATAATATTATTAAACAATATTGTTTTATTAAAAAAAAAAGTCAATATTGACTTTGAATTTAGAACAGATTTTATAGGATATATCAGGTTTTCGGATCAATATATTTTTCATTTAATTTAAAACCTAATCTGTATGCATTTGAAAAAATAGCAACAACTATCAGCAATATTAAAAATAAATTCAAACCAAGAGGTTTGCTTCTTCTATGTTCTCAAGTTCGAGCCCTATAATTGCTAATATAATAATCACTGAAAACTTACATAATCGTTAATTTCAGGGCCCGTGAAATTAATCGAGATACGCACAAACTGACCCGGACACCGACGTTAATCGAAAAAAAAAATCAACCAATAACAAGGAAATTCAAGCATATGGAAGTTGAAATGATCAAACAAATCCAGGCTTGGTTGCCTTCAAAAAGATTCTTGTCAGCTTTGTATAAACATTATCTGCTGTGAACAAATCACAAGCTTGTTGCGATGAAAATTCTTCAAAACTTTCATATGCCAACTTCTAAACCATCTCTAAGCAAACATACAGCTTCTAGGGGAAACATTCATTGCCCCAAACTATATCTGACATACAACTAAACTTCTTTTCATTTCTTTCATGGCTTCTTTGAACTTTCATACAATACAAGTTACATACAAAGTGGCTGGTTCTGGGTTTGGAGAGCTAAGCATTGTCTACGGGCAAGAGTACGAGGATGATAGAAGAATAACTGAGCATAGGATACAGATTGGCCTCCAGGAAGTGAGAATACTGTTTCATTGCTGTGTCCCTTTCAGGTAAGTCACCAGAAAGGAAATCGAATGGTGCAGGCTTGCCAGTGTCTACCAGGGGCTCCCATCTGTATGCTGGCCGTTCTGGGAGTGTGATGGTAACTGACAAATGGCTAGCATTGAAGGCGATGTAGATCTCGCGCTTCACCGAGTCAATCTGGCTCAAACCATAACAAGAAGTGGTAATTAATCAAGAGCAAGGCACCCATAATTGAAGATAAGATGAGGAACATTGACGCATAAACTGGTTTGAGGGAGTAAAAAGGCATGAGAGTGTAATACAAAGAAGGTTGTGATCAAACACAGAAACAGTATTCATAATCCGCTCATTCTGGGGGTAAAAGTCACAGCTGGTACAACCTATGATTTATATGGAAACCTTGGAAGAGTAGGAATCATTTCAGTAATCATTCCTTGTTTCATCTTCCTCCCATGTCATTGGTTGTGTTTATTTTCACAAGCCTCGCCTTTGGGGTCTAATAAGTTCAACTTAAGGCCATCAAGCACCTGTTTGTTGCTATCAGCCACTATTAATATTTTCTTTTTTCTTGCTCAATCACATCTCCAGCATGTCTCACGAGAAATGACATGCTAGTTGCGGTGAGAAAGCATACCAGTGTAAAGGCCACAAAACGGCTTGTTTCTGACCAATCTGGTGTTCCAGGAGCATGACCATGCCATTGCAGCCTCTCTGCTGTTGGGAAGTCATTCAAGCCAAGGGACTCACATTCACTGCAAGTTGACTACTCATATAAGATGGAACTTGGGAGACAAACGGGAGAGCAGAATGGCAAACTGCATAAGAAGAGTTCACATCAAGCATATACTCACTGGCGGAACTTGGTCATGAGGCGGCAAAATCTAAAGAAGTCTGATGAGGATTCTTCCTTCTTATCCCACCAGAAATAGTTGATCTGCATTGTAGCAGACAAATAGTGAACATAATCAATGGTAGGATTCAAAAGAGGATCTGATCAGTGTCTGGGTGTGGAAAGTTACATAGTTGTCATGGCAATATGTATTGTTGTTGCCCCCTTTTGTGTGACCATATTCATCACCCATGTGTATCATTGGAACACCCTGGTCAGATAAAAGAAGTCTCAGTTGTGAAACCACCAAGCTAAAAGATTTGTAGATGCAAGAACAAGAGTAGAATTTGACCCTTACTTGAGAAACCATAAGACACAGAAAGAAATTTCGCATTTGCCGTTTTCGCAATTTCTTCACTGAAATGCTGGCTAATTCACCCTCCTATGAAATCATTTTGAAGAACAAAAATTGAATCCACATAAACCATGACATGCTTCAATAATCTAATGCTACTACTTGGGAAAACAATGATTGCTATCACAAAACCTGAGAACAAGAGTTTAAGTAACACAACCAGTTGTCTTGCAAAATTTAATCATTTTGTCATGTTGCTCACATAATAGTTAATACAGCAAGAAATGAATGCTTAATTCAATGAGAATTAACATGTATGCGAGTTAAACAAATTATAGTGGTCTCTGCATGCCCTAAACCTCATATACTGGTGAATTCCACATAAATTATATGAGACATGGCTCAGACAAAACCCAAGAACAAGCATAAAGGACTCTAGATAAAAAGCATAGTGTACTTTTCTCAGAGTAAATACCTGTCCACAATTCCAGCTATTGTTGTGATTTTCTCCATCATTGTTGTCTTCTCCATTTGCCAAGTTATGCTTCTCGTTATATGTCACTAAATCAGCCAAAGTAAAACCATCGTGCGCACATACAAAGTTAATGCTGTTCCATGGTTTCCTTCCTCCTTCCTGATCCATTGATTCATTTAGAAAGCACAAATTACAGTAGCATGCTTAAATGGATCATAGAGCAGAGCATGCTCCAGGCATTAGAATCTATCTTATGTTGCATCAAATGTCAATGTCAGGCTAGTCCATATTTAGTAGATTTCCCATTGGACATTCCAGCACATATATCATTATATATCAGCCAAGTATGGTGAGTGCATTGAATGGTTCCGGTAACTAGACCAAGAATATATGAGTGCTGGTACACTTCATGAAATTGGTTACATGAAGAAGACATTTGAAATAAGAGGTCAAGAAGTAGTAGTTAATTACATTCAGTCCTTGTCTCTTTTCATGTCATATAATCATATTTGTCTACCCAATTTTATCATATAAATCATTTCTCATTCTATAAATAGTGCTGTACAAGTTTGCCATTCGAGTACAAAAGCAAAAAAGAAATTGCACAAATGAATAAAGGAAAAGGCTCAAAATAGCATACAATATTAAAACTATCCAATAAAATGTTGACAGACATGAGACCAGGGCAAAGAGAGACTAAAGACACACCTGGTATAAACCTGGGCTCCCACAAAGGCATTCAGCAAAAGCCCCAGAAAAACCATCTGTACCCTTAATGAACTGCCGCACAATGTCTCGATACTAGAAAAAAAAAGTAGATTTAAATCAAAACAGGCAGAAACCCCATAGGAATAGAAATGAAAATGCAATAGTTGCTAAACCTTTTCTTCTTTTTTTTCTCTTAATAACAAGGTGAAAAGGACAGAAGGGGTATCATAGACTGCTGGTGCATTTGGGTATTCATGCAGCATCGCATTGAGAACACTGAGTCACCAGTTGGAATGATAGAATTGGCAATGTAAAATTCACACTAACCTTTCCATTCCATTCTGACCAAATATGCCAATGAGGAAACATGCCAACTTGATACAATCCTCCGGCATCCCATGCTTCAGCTATAAGCTACTCAAGACATTATAAGAGAATTTAAACCGATGCAGTGAGCTTCACTGATCAGAGAACACTTCCAGGGGAGCATGGAGAAAGAAATCAAAGAAAAGTACCTTAACATCACGGAGTATGGGATCATTACTCATCATTTCAATCAATGGTGGGCTGCCAAGAGGAGTACCAGTTGTCACCAAGTCGCCTTCTATTGGACTCCCAAAAACATTAACTGCATCCCAGAGACTGGTCAAGAAAAGAAAAGGTTCATCAGCATAAAAACTGAAACATCCGGTCTTCAACACAAATGAACAAGAATATGATCTGGGTGACAAATTGGCTACAACCTACTACTTCGAGTCATGATAGAAGCAAGGTCAAAGCGGAAGCCATCTACATGCATCTCAATCACCCAATATCTGAAAGACAGAAATGAATTAGAGAACTGCTCACGCCACAGTTGAGGAGGAAATGCATTTAAAGAATAACAAATGTGAGAGAAACCCACAGTGCAATCAAATAAAAAATAAAAAGGCAACCAATCAAGAATGACATGATGAATAATGATAAAGCATACATGTCATTAAGAGCTGGCATACAATCCTTTCACCCACAGACACAGGAGGGATGAAAAAAAAGGGCTCTCGATATAAGCCATTTGGTGAAAAGCATTATCAACTGAAAAAAGTAAAAAAAACTTTGGATTTTAGGAAACTCCTTCAATCTAGCCCCTGAGGCTATTTCAATGGTCTCATAGACCTTCAGGCATCTGAATTTATTTAACAGCGAATTGAACCTCGAACACCCTTGAATAAGAGCAAACAGAGAAGTCTAGAATGCCTCGCCACAAAAACCTCACGTGCAATGAAATCCTTATTCTTATCCTAGTGATGGGTGTTTAAAAAGCTGAAGGTGCACTAAAACACAACATTTTCAAGGAGCCTAGGCATAAAGCTGCAATAAACAATAACATGTGATCTAATTAACTCATAGTTTAAGCCAAGGTTTTTTCTTATGTCCGAAACAAAATTCAAGGGATGAGTTGCAATCAAGAAACATAACAATGCCAATAAATATCACTCTTCCTAGTTTGTCCATTTTGCTTTTTCACATCAGCCATAAATTGACATGCAACAGAATGCTTGCAATTGAATGTGTTCTCACAACCTGTATAAATTTGCTTTTTCAGAATAGACAACTCATGTGCATCTACCTTAAGCAGTCCAAAATAAATTGACGCACGACAGGATGGTTGCAATTGAATGTGTTCCCACAACCTGAATAATTATAGAACTCTCCCTGTAATAGCATAAAGTAAAACTTAGCTCACAACAATCACATGAGTATTAGAATATCGCACCATAAATCTGAACAAATTGAAATACAGACAATCTTGGGATATCAGAAGCATGTTTTTCTTCCACAAGAGGAAATTAACATATAGCAGCTACATGTCAGTATCTTATTCTAACATATTTCAAAATTTTATCTAAGACAAGAATTGAATTGCTTTAACATCAAGAACTATACCTTAGGAGCAAGCATGTAATAGACACTATTATCAACTCCTTTGAAAGATAGAATGGGACCTCTCTCATTTCCTTCTGCTGTGTGATTGAAAACAACATCCATGAACACCTGCTCGAGTAAAATCAGAAACTAATGTTCAGAAAAGCTCACCAAAGACATGCTATATCATAGTGCAGCAAGTTGTCACCTCAATTCCTCGTTTATGTGCTTCTCTAACTAGAAGCTTGAATTCATTAATTGCATCATGGCCACAGTTAAGTGTGCCAGCAGATGAGTATCTTGTCATAGGAGAAAAGTAATTGACAGTAGAATACCCCCAAAAATTAACCCTGGAGAGGAACTAATGCATAAGCATCATAAGAAATGTAATGCACCATTACGTTGTTTCTAAAATTCTAAAGTTCATGAAGTTGAAAGCATCATCATATTTCATCATTTACCAAATAGGAATCATCAATATCATCATTTTATTTTTGGATGGGCGAAAGAAACAGTTATGAGAGACACGGAAAAATTACAAAAAGGGAGAATAAGGTAGACATCTGTAATGTCACCATGATTTATCATTTTTAATAAACTAAAAAATCTTTGACCAGTAAGCTTTCAGATGCGACAGGCAAAGAAGAATCTTTTCAGAGATCTTTATGAACTCCAAATATGAAATTTTCCATACCAGGACCATTTAGGAGCTTGTTCAATTCTATAAAAGACAACATAGATCTTCTAGAAAATACTCATGACCAAATAATCTTGGATAATACAGCAATGAAAGTTACTGGCAAGAGGGAAATTATCGTACTTATAATCACCGAAGACAGAATTGTAATCGTAATACTCAAGCTCATTGAATTCATGGCATGGCATTAACTCTATGCAGTTGACACCAAGTTCCTGAAAAATCAGTAAATGGTTAATAAGAGCATGCAGCTAAAGATTATTCATGATCGCACAATCTCCAGTGGCTTCAATAAAACAAAAACAGCTTCAGCAACGCATTAGAAATTTAATATATCTGGAGGATCGTACAAAAGGGATGATTCAAAATGCAATACATGAAGAATTTCCAAGTCCATTACTTTGTTATAATCAAAAACAACCAAAATGAGGATTATATGCAATTATGAATGAAGTTTTTTCTTATAACAAATACCGAGAAATGCTCAAAAGATAATAACAGAAGTGCTCCGAACATACCTTCAAATGACCAAGCTTCTCCACTACACCAAGGTATGTACCAGGGAATTCAGTCCTACTTGATTCATGCTGTGTAAACCCACGAACATGCATTTCATATAGTATTAGATCTCTCTGTGGATACTTCAACAGTGAATCTCCCTCCCAATCAAACTGAAAACATAAAACGGCCAAATACATATACTAAACTCAGAGCAACAGTCAAAACAAGTGGTATGAAACAGATACCAAAATACAAGTGGAAGTCATTTTCAAATTTGGCAGATTTTCTGCCTTCAAGAGAGTCTATAATAATACAATTCCTCGCTAATAAGATAGTCCCCTTTGGATAAATAAGGCATCCCAATTATACACATAAAGGAAGAGAATTAAGCCTCAAATACCTTATCATCTGCAGTTGGTATCATGCAGGCCATTTGAGGCCAGCAATTATCATCAGACCCTAAAACACCAAAATCCCCTCTGCTAATGACTGCCTAGACAAATGAATAATTTATCAGAGTTCATAGTTATTTGCTTATAACTAAACTAAAAGCAAAACGTTATGAACAATACCAAATGAATAAAAGGTAAAGGAAGAAACTAACTTTTGCATACGGGTCCAATACAATCTGAGAGGGATCATAGTAATGTCCTTCTTCAGGAGAAAAGCTGCCATCAAACTTGTACCCATAGAGCATATCTTTAAAATCTCCTTTCAAATGCACATGCCAAACATCCCCAGTCTTGTTGGTCAAAGGATCAAGAAAAAACTGCTCAGTCACTCTATTCTGCATCAACAAATGGCAACAATAATCATTCGCGATACCCTCAAAAGGGCACAATATTAAGCATTGAACCATGAAAACAACTACCCAAAAAGACACCACTGCTATAGCCATGTTAAACTAGCCTCTACTATTTATTCACTGCCAAAACTCATTAAGAATGTGAACTTCAAATCAAGAATCAAAAGGGTAGTCTCCAACTCCACAAAACTGTGAACTTTTAAAGCAATTATAAACCTATAATCAAGAATCAAAATTGGTTTCCATCACCATTAAAAATATGAACTTTAGACAAACAACTAAGCAACTATCAACAGCCAAGAAAGGGTTTTGAATATCAACCAACCTCAGGCAAATCAGAGAGAGAAATCAAGCAAAGAGTAGCAGAAACTGCATTGGCAGAAAATATAGCGAAATTGACACCACCATCACGAACTGTGGCACCAAATGGTGAAGGATGGCCTTCAAAAACCTGAAACTTTCTCAATTTAGGCCCCTCCTCCTCCACCACCACAGCTGTATCCACCCCATCTCTTGCTGCTTTAATGGAAATCGATGCCGTTGAATTACTAAAAAGGTTACTGCCAAAGTTTTCTAAATTGGAAGTGACATTTCTTTTCAAAAGACAGAATTTTGGGGTACTTCGGAACTGGGAAATGAATTTGAGGACATGTACTGAGTGTGAAGTAGAGTGAAGTAAGTTCATAATTTGCAGCCAGAGAGAGAGTTGCTGCTGCTACTGCTACTGCTGGTTGATTGTGCTGAGAGACAATCATCCGTACATTTTGGTTTGAAGTGGACAGATAACGTGGTATCTGATCTCAAACAAGTGGCGTTCCTCGTGTTTTCTAGATTTGGTCACTTTTTAAGGAATCTTCAGTTACTTTCTGAAAATTGATTAACTTGATTTTGGTGCCTTAATATTATTACTTAATAGTTTTAAAAAAAATTCAAATTTCAGTATCTAAACCTTGATTTTTGTGTTTAAAAAAAAATCATTTTTTTTATTTTAAATTATTTTGATGTATTTATATCAAAAATAAATTTTAAAAAATAAAAAATTATTATTTTAAAATATTTTAAAATAAAAAATATTTTAAAAAATAGTTTACCAAATAGGCTTTTAAAATGATTAAGTTAGAACGGGATATTTTTTATTTTTAAATATTTTTTTTAAGAGTATATTGTTTAAAAAATAATAATTTACTTTTTTTTAATAATTTTAATATGTTGATGTTGAAAAAAAATATATTTTGATATATTCTCAAATAAAATATATTTTAAAAAAATACTTAAACACACACTTAGAATATCATATTTAATAAAAAAATATTATATCTTTTATATTCATACGTATTTATAAAATCTGTCTTGTTTAAAATCAAAATTTAGAATTTTTTTTCTTTCTTAAAGTTAATCTGATATAGATATATAACTCGAGCTTGAGATTTTAAATCTTCTCTTTATTATTTAATTATTAAACTAATCTCAATCCAACTTTTTGTTAAGTGAGGAAATGTTTTTCATTTTGGTGGTGAACAATTCCAGTTTTGAATGCTGATTTAATAATTTAATATGCCTGTTATTATTATTATTATTATTATATATATATATAAAACCTTTAATATGCCTGGGAATTGGGATAAATTTGTTGAACAAGTGAATTAAATGAGTATGGGTTGGAATTAATTCTAACTCTTATAGTCTTATGGGCCATATTTTGTTGGGTTGACATTTAAATATTGGCCATTAGGCCGTGTCAATCAAGCCTAATCTATTTTGTTTAAGGCAAAGTTTAGAAAACAAAACTTGTAGTATTTTGTTGGGTTCACATTCACAAAACTGGAAAATTAATTTTTAGTTTTCCAAATTTAAAAGAAAAAAATCATATTTTGTAAGCTATTCATAGTTTTTCAATATAAGTCTTTCAATTGTTCTTTCAAATAAAGAAAAAACATAAACAGTAGTTTTTTTCTCTTATATACAAGCACTTTTTAACAATATAAAAGATTAAAATTACATTTTTTATTTTTATATTTATATTTAGTTTGTATCATAAATTTATTTTTTATTATAAATCTAATATAATGGTTTTTTTTAGTTAGCAATATAACGTTTGTGTGATAAATTTTATTTTGAATGAAATAAAATCAATATCTACAATTAAATCATCACAAATAAAAAATATCAAATAAAAAATTTATTTTTATTTCTAATAAATGAACTCGTTTTTTAATTTTCTAATAAAATTTTACCAATAACATTAAAGCCAAAGTTCCTTTCTTTTTATCTTTCTTATAATTTAAATCAATTAAATTCAGCCAAAACATTAAAAATCTCATTGATGTTATTTCTAATAAACCAAATTCGCCACTTTTGATGAAAATAACTTGATTTTGCTATTTTGTATCCTCCTTGACCTGAAGTTGACAATGGAGGTTCATGTCAATGTTTAATATAATTTGCGATTAGTACATGTTATTTTCTAAGATTATTTGTCTATTACTTTTTATTGAAATAGATAGAAAACAATTTTCAACCCCGTCGTTCTCTTCTAGGCTGTTTTGATATCGCTCTTCTAGTCAATTTCCATTGCCAAATACCGACAACAGGCATTATTTCTATTTTGTTTATTTTATTTCATAAAATTCTGACCATTATTTTGGCCATGGAATGTTGAATGAGTTCGTGAAGTTAGCAAAAAACTAATGATATTTAACGCATAAACGATACAATTTTAGTTATTTATAGTGTTTTATTCTATTTTATTTTGACTTGGTATCAATTTTTAAATTTGTTTTTATTAAATGAAATTGAATTTTAAAAAATCTATAATAAAAAATATAGTGTTTTGAATCTTTTGATCCTGCTACATGTTGCCTTAATTAAGGGTAACAAATAAGCAAATATTAAGTATAATATGAACTATATAAAGGTATTTAAATAATCAATAAATGATTTATTACCCTTGGTGAATTAGAAAAAATATTTCATATGTTCTCATCAAATAGTATTTACTGTAATTTATTATGTAAGGTGGATCAAAGAATCAATGAATATTTTGTTGATAACAAACATGATTTGACAGAGCAGATACACTCCATGGTCCATGCTATAATGTCTAAATCGGAACATTGTTGAGGAATAAATAATAATTACATTGAGAAGTTGATCACTAAAAGGTTAAATCAAGTTACTAATTACTTTCCTAATATTTTAGGGATAATAACATCTTACTAGATATTATACTTGATCTTAAATATAAATCAATCAATTGTTGAATTGATAATAAATTAATTTATTTAATCCTATTTTATTTAAGATTGTGATATCTACGTGAGAAAACTTATTAGGAGACCTAATGGGTAACATACATAATAACCATTAGTCATAAATTAAAATGGGATGTTTAATCAAGTGTGACTTGATTGTAAATAACTTTTAGAAATTAAAAACTATAGTGTAATTTACACATTGAATTAAAATTTTAGATTTAGAAAAATCAAGGAGGGACTTGATTGAATAAATTTCTAAAAATAACCTAAAATAATAAATGTGATATTATTTAAGAGGCGAATTAATATTTTGATATTTATAGGGTTTTTAGATTTCCATGTAAATAGAATTTCATGTCTCTTATTTTATGTGATGTGAAAACGATGAGTACAGTACATCTAAAATACAAAAAAAAAAGAGTTAGCACTCTAAGGTATAACAATCTATTTCTTTAAAAAGTGTTTAAGATATTTTTTTATTGATAATTCATGTAGATTTTCATTAGAGGACAGATAATTGAATGATTTGTGATTTGTAACAACGTAACCTTGAAGCAAATATTAAAAGTGGAAAAGAAAATTTGGTCTTTTGATAATCTTCAGATAAACCTAAACAATTTTAAATTTGTTTAACATAATTCTTGAGACTCCTAAAAAAAAATTTAGTTTATAATTTCCGGTGCTTATATGAATTTCAAGAAAGCTAATAGATATTAATATAAAAAAATTACTAGTAAATTATTTTCAATTTGACTTTAATGTTTGATGGTTAGAATGTATTCTTTAGGCGACTTCGATGCATTGGACTGGATTCTTGTTTGATTTGGACAAACTATTGAAAACTAAATTGATGTATTCATAACAAATAATTTTTATAATTTATAATTTTTTATAATATTTGTTTTGAATTTGAACGTAGCCCAGAAAATGAATTATTTCATTATCTTTGCCGAAACCTCGAACCACCTTCGTCGTCCTTGATAACAATGGCTATATATAATATTTGCTTTGCTTGATTAAAAAACAACATTTTTTTTTTAAGAGAAGTGTTTGATTTTGGTGGTTTCATCTGTTTTTTAATCTTAAAAATATTAAATTTTTAATAGTTTTAATGTCCTCATATAAAAAGATTATTTATATATATTTTTTTAATTACAAAACATCTTTAAAAATAAAAAAAATAACATGTACGGCATTACTGAGAATATAATAAGCAATTTTAACGCCATTTGACCAGAATGAACACGGCGAGAAGCATGCAATTAGTGTACGAATGTGTCAGCAATTTTAGACGACCAAATAAAGTAGACATTTAAAATAAAATGTAGGTCCAACGTGAGAAACAAACAGCACAGAAAGGGAAAATAATAAAAAGCAACATGCATATATTTATTTGTTCATGATTAAAAAATAATAATAATTCAAAGCACGACAAGAAAGGACAGACAAGTGTAAGGTTTGTACAATTGTACCTGGCACTTTAAACAAGATTCTCTTGCATCAGAAAACTATCACAGCCAGAAACAGTGGGCATCTCATGACTCACGACCACATTTTCTCATGTTGGGGGCCCACTGTATATTTTTCAGAATTCATAATCTTATTCATTACATTATTATTAAGATTAACCAGTTTAATCAAGTTCCACTGACCATAGTTTTCAAATTTCAATCTAGTTCTAATCAACCCGGTTTCAAATCTGGATCATGGATTCATTAGATCAATCTTAAAACAATATCAGACAATCATTCAAAAAATTTATTAAAATTGATGCGCTCAGGTCTTAGTATAGTTTCATCAAGTTTTACAAGATTAATTTTGAAATTAGTTTAAAAAGTATAGTTTGATCAAGTTTTACAAGATTAATTTTAAAATTAGTTTAAAATAAAACTCAGCTTGAGCAAGCTTTGAGTTAATGAATTACAAGGTTGACTCCCAGAGGCGAGTTTAGAGAGTATTTGAGAGTATGATTGTGTTTACTTTTTAAAGTGTTTTTTATTAAAAAATATATTAAAATAATATTTTTTTTAATTTTAAAAAATTATTTTTAATATCAGAATATTAAAATTAAAATAATTAAAAAACATTAAAAAATATTAATTTTAAATAAAAATAGCTATGGTTTCAACTGGTATGTTCGGGCTGTATTTGAAAGAATTTTTTAAAATAGTTTTCATGACCTTTTATCATGAGCACTGGAAGGGAAAAAACCAGTAAGAAAAGGCAGCTTGGTCTTCTTTAATATATTCATGGAAGAATCAAAGCCCGTGATTGACTAGAGCACGAAACAATTTCCCATTATTTTAAGCTTCGAAAGATTGTTGTTTTCTAATCAATTACTAGTTGATTCTCAAATCTGATTGGAGTCTCCTGAACCTCTGCTACCATGTGACTCTGACTGTTATCTTCATCAGCAATTTTGAGATTCAGCTTTAGAGCCAACAACCAAGGCTAGAGCCAACTTCAGGAATAAGCTAGAAACTGCGCTTGAAATTGCATAAGAAAATTCTCTAAAAATCTTGGCAAA
The DNA here is from genome assembly GCF_000002775.5 of Populus trichocarpa. Classification (NCBI taxonomy): domain Eukaryota; kingdom Viridiplantae; phylum Streptophyta; class Magnoliopsida; order Malpighiales; family Salicaceae; genus Populus; species Populus trichocarpa. The sequence continues at coordinate 14,207,364 of NC_037302.2, read as the reverse complement.
TTGGTCTATTTTGGATTGGATTAGTTGTTAAAGACTCACCAAGCTTAGAGCAATCAAGTTTTGAATCTGTAACTTGAAAAATAATAGACATGGAATAAGGTAAAACAACAGCAAATTAAATGGAGAAGGGAAAAAAACAGAACAATAATCACAAGAAAATTTTAGTTTATTAATCTAAAATTTTATCATCATCATCATTAGGAGAACATCACTCTTAACACATTAATGCTCCCAAAATCGTAAGAGATCAGCAGCATTGGCATCATCGAAACAAATTGATGCCTAGCCTAAAAGCCAGAAAAACCCCAAACATTAATGAGGAAGGAAAAAGCTTCAACTACATCTCATTGAAACCCATCAAACTCCATTGAATGATGGGCTCAAGGATGGTTTGAGCCCAAAAAAACTCCCTATTTTAGAAAAAGAAAAAAAATATACAAGTACCCAAAAACTAAAAAAAAAAAAAAAACTCCAAATAGAAAAAAAGAGCACCCACAATGTTGAAGTTAAACCCTAGCCTTCTCCAACAATGGAGTAAAAACATGACTAGTACTTGATGTTGTTTCCTTGCAAGAATCAAAACCCACTTCACAAGAAACAATCTTGAAAAAATCCTCCAAACCAAACTTACCAAATCTGGTCTCATCTTTCTCTAACAACCTTAAAACCTCTTCAAAAAACTCGACTTCACAGAGCAAGACAAGTCCTCCGTTACATTGAAACCCAAACTCCTCTTCTGTTTTCTTTAACAACCCAACAAAAACTGGCAGGTTTAGAAACCTTGTAGGTATCAGGAACCTCTTTTCTTGCATCCCGACATAAACTGCAAGATACCCAGCTGGTGGTGTTTTCTTGGTCAATGAGCCTGATTCTTGGTGGCTGCTTTTCTTGTTTCCAAGACTCCTTAGCTTCCAACGGTGCATGAATAACTTGAACCTTACAATCTGACAGATCTTGTTTACCTTCATTGTCGATGAGAGAGGGGGGGAGAGGGTTGGTGTTATGGAGAAGGTGAGAGTGATTAGTGTCAAGTTGGAGAGAGAGAGAGAGTGGGAGAGTTGGAGAGATGCTAATTAGTATAATTTGAAGAGAATTTGGCTTTATTTTGTGGGACTAATTTGCCCTTCTTTTTCTTTCGAAAAAAAGGTTTAATTGTAATTATCAAACTTGATACTTGAAAAAGCGCCCGAGTTGTCAGGTCATCAAGTGATAGTATTTTGTTCCTGGTCGAATTTAAATTGGTAATTGAATCATTAACAATTTAATTGGATTTGAAAAGGTCAATATTTTATCCAATTTAATTAAAACAATCTGATCCAAATCAGGTCATGAATTCCAAGTTTCATAATTTGTACAATTCAACCAAAAATCTAACCCGAAATATACTACCTGCCAAGTTTGCTAGTTCAATCCTCCAAATAGGAGTTTTGAGGTTTAATTCCTTGTATATATATTGGTATTTAGTGGAATACTATAGAGAGGTATGCCATTTGCTTATCAGCGTTATTTTCCTCGTGAAAAAACAATGTTTAAGTTTGGAAAACATATTTTTTTTAAAAAAAAACTAATAACTCGAGTTATAATCTTACCCGTCAAATAAGTATGTTTAATTTATTTTAATAAAATTATAAAGAAATATACAACAATAATAAACATATAAAAAAATTAAAAACAAAAAAGCGACTATGATAACTCGGGAAAAAACCTTTTTCCAAACGTGAAAGAAAATGTTGTTTAATTTTCAACCAATTAACATATGAAAGGATAAAACTAATAAAAAAAATAATAAAAAAAAAGCAGCATGAGTCAATCCAAGCTAATAAGGCAGACATATGACAGATTGAGATTAAAGATAAATTAAAAACAAATAAAATTTTTATAAAAGGTCAAGAACAAAAATAAAAAATAAAAAAAATAAGAATTGAAATTGAAATATTAAAAATAAAGAGGACCAATTTGTGATTTTCAAGAAAGAAGAGAGGGAAAAAAAACCTCATTGGCGACAAACTATCCTACCACCTCTAACACACATCGCACTAACAAAAAAAAAAGACAATACTTTCAATATCACAACAAAAGAGCATTTTTTGTCATTAGGAGGTGTCACAAGCATCGTCCATGTGCTAGCGCACCAGCAAGTTTTTCCATTTAATTAATAATTAATTTGTATAAAAAGATCAAATTGCTCTTTATGAAACAATAATAACAAAAAAAAGAGTGAAAAAGACCAAAGAACCCCTAGACACATGTTTTGATTTTTTTATTATAAGAATAAAAGTGTCATTTTACTGTATTTTTAAAATACAAAGACAAAAATATCCTTCTTAGCTAGTTTTAAAAAAGCTGACTTGTAGGATAATTAGGTCATTTTACTATATAAAAACAAATTGAAAAAATGGTTCTAAGAGAAGAAAAAATGTTATGTTACTGTATTTTTAAAATATAAAGACAAAAGTATCCTTCTTATCTAGTTTTAAAAATTCTAACTTTTAGGGTAAAATATACTTATATCCTGATCAATTTTTTAATGGCTAATAGACTGTTTGAAAAGACTAAAACACCCTAACATTAATGCTATTGAATTTTTTTGGGGAAGGTAAAATTATAATTATATTATTGTAATGAATAATAAATTGTGTATATTCAATAAAAATACCTTCAGTTTTAGCTTTTTTTTTTTTGTTATTTATCTTATTCGGTGGTTTGATATTAAAATAAATTAATCATAAACATAATTATAAAAAGCCCATGGGTCAAGAAAAGGCCCATTGGTGGATGAAGCCCACCCAAGGCTTAAAGAAACCGGTTAAGATTAAATCCAATGGAATTGGAGATTTTGTACACTCTTCAAATAATTAATCTAGTCCTTGTATTCTTGACTTAATTAAGTTCATCCTCGTAGTTGTATACAATCATCCGAAAATGTCTTAAAAATAGAAGTTGAAGAGAGACATCTCACTTTGGATAAATGTGAACTCACTTTTTCTATAATACAAAGTTTGCACATATCTTTTTGCCAAATTAAATATACAAATTAATTTATACATAGATTATCATGTCCAACTTTTCTAGTGTTTGAAGAGTGGATTCTCTGTTTACCAAACATGTAAACATAGATATGTTTCTTTAGTGTCCTTTCAATGATTTCATGTCATGGGCAACAAACTCATAATGCCCTTGTTAGCTTTTATGTAAAGCAAAAAAAAAAAAAAAAAAAAGAAGACAAAAGATCAAATGTTGTTGTCTATCAATCTTACAAAATGCGATTCTTATAATATACCCCATGATTGTTCTTATAAATTTACTTTATATATTATTATTTTAAATTTGAATATAGAATGATGACAAGTTCATAAATATATTGAATGAGCCTGAGTATTCTATTTAAAAATAATATTAAATTTTGATTAAAAAAAGAATCGTATCAAAATAAAAATAAAAATTTATTTTTTACATGTAAGTATTTGAACTTAGCTATAAATAATTTTGTTCTTAAACAAATGATTAAGATTTAGTCAAATCAAAGCTGTAGCTTAGAAAGTTTTTGTCACGAATTTAAATTCCTTTTCTTCTTATTTATCAATAAAAAAATAATATTCTTTTTCATCCTTAAATTTTACTTCTCTAGTTTTCTTCAAAAAACAGGAAGATAATAACCCATGTACATGATGTGACCACTCAAATAGCAACAATCAGTTACTTTGTCGTTTTGTCCACAAGTGATCAGGCAATCTCTCTCGATCAGACTTTGGTCCAAGAGAAGAAATAATTTCTCCCAGTCAGAGGCCAAGAAGCCAAACCCAGTAACCTCTGATTGGCAATTATCTTAACCAGAAAAAAACTTGAAGACAATGAGTGGTTCTTCTTGGCCTAGTGAGAATGAGGTAAAATTCTCGATTTTTTTGTCACAATGTGTGTTATCTTTTGACGGGTTTGCTTAAATTTGTCCAAAGTTCTGTTTTTTTATTGACAATTCTGCTCGATCCAATAGAAAGTTTTTATGGGATTTACATTTTGTTACTGTGTTCTTGATTTGAGTTTATGGTGGGGCATTTCTTGACTAAAAGATGCTGGCTTTTCTCTCACTGCGATGAGCTTTCATTTGGTTTTTGTTTCTCAGCTTAATGAAATAAAGGATAGTAAGCCTACAATGGCTGGGAGAGGTCCTGAAGAAGAGAGAGTTGTGGTCTCTCCTTGTCGAATTTGTCCACTTGATGCTCGCATTGATCATCAGGTTCTGTTTACTATATTGTTCTTAATCTTTATGTAGCGTTGTGATTGAAAATCAATACCAGTAAGTTTTAAAGAATTAGGTCTCTCTGAATCTTACTATTCTGCACATGCAGGCTGATTGAAAATGAATATTTGGGTCTGAAAAACGGCATATTGGATCAATCAGCAATGTTGCTTTCAAGCCATGCTTGCCTTACGCGCATGAACTGCAAGGTGATGATCGGATCCATGTGCTGTATTCTATATTTTCAAGCAAGACTACCTCTAAACTTTCAGATTGCATAAGGTCATTTTATTTCTGTGATACTGACTGTACGTATTTGTCCTGTTTATCTGATGGGCTTGTTGTAAGTCGAGCATCATTTAATTTCATGGCTTCATTCCACCTTTACAATATCTTAGCAAATAGGAGTTGTAAGTTGAACAAAGTCTTATTTACCTCAGCAAGTGCGTTGTATAAATGCTTATACGTACATGGTGCGTTTGTATGTAGTTAACCTGAATCCTACAGCAGTATTATACATTAAAAATCCGAGCTCATTCCTCCTTAAGATTTCATCAATAGTCGATTCCATATTATTTCCATATTAGATTTTGTGGATTTTTCAATCTGACTAACTAACGTCTTTACTTCAGTAAGCTGAATATGCAGAAGCGTATAGCTAGCTACTTTCCTTGCGAAAAATGTCATTTCGGCCTCTTTCTTTATTTGACACCAACATGGTGAAGCATGTGGTGAACTGCTTCTTCTTCTTCTTCTTCAACGAAAATTCAGACAAAACCGAGCTCGAGTCTTTTTGATTCGTAGATCACTAAAGAACGCGAGCTTATTATTGGCGTTCTGAGGCTCGAAGAATCCCTCGACCAACAGCCCTGGATATAATCTTCGTGTGGCATAGAGTGTTAAGAGGCTGCTAGAGTGCTTCTCATGTATGATTCTTTTCACTACTGAGATTAAGTGGCTCTATTTTAATTTTGTGTCTACATTTTGCTCATGCCTAAGGTGATTTAACAGTTTGTAGATTGATTTATTTCTAAGCTGTGATGCTCTTTATCTGCAGGGCGTGTTAGAACCCAAGCTAGCTAAAAGGGCAGAACATTATTTCTCAGAGAATATGCGAGGCATTACTCTATTAACTTTTGTTCCTTCAATGATTTGTAAAACGGCAGAACATTATGATAGAAGAGAGAAAATATCATAATTTAAATATATCATCTTTTTTAGCAATGAATTATCTTCCCTTATGATAATTACAAATTTTTTTAACTTAATTTTGATGAACGGAAAAATTACTGTTTTAAATTAATTAAAAATAATAATTAATTCTTATTATAAATAAAGCAAAAACAATGATTTGTATATATTATTTTAAGACACTGTAAGTGTGATAATATATATCAAAAGTAAAACAATTTTTTTTTTCATTTTCTTTTGTTTTATCCCTTATTAACTAAACATGATATAGAAATATTCATCGTGTTCTTCTTTGTTATTATCAAATACAATTTCATTTCTATTTTCTGTTTTGTCTCATCCATTTTATTTTAACTACATCATTTTTATTTTATAAAAAACAATAATTAAATGCTAATATACATGTACTCGTTTAGGTCAAACGTTACATAATAAAGCTTGGAATTTAATAAATCACAGTATATGAACGTTATATGTTATGGTTGTTAATTTGCATGTTTGAAAGTTGCTATTTCTAGGAGGCATGCTTAGTGAAATCCCTGGTTATTAAACTTTACATAGCTTTATGGTTTGATTTGGTTAATTTGGGTTTTATAATAAATAAAAAAAATTGATCTATTATGATATGATTCAATTTAAAATTCGGATTCTCTCGTGACTGATCAGTCGAACTTATAAAAAATCTATCAAGTCTTTTTTTTTTTTCCTTAAATCATTTTGACTTTTAAGAAGAAGGACCCAAAGCAGTGAAATTTGCAGTCTGGCTCAGCATGAATCCATATGATTCCACAATCACTTGATAAGCAACCATTTCTGGTAATTAATGCGTGGCGATTCCCCGTCCTAGATTAAAAAAATGCAAAGGTGGAAACTCCACCATTGTGATAGTGTAATGAAGCCCCAGCAGCCAGCACTACCAGTTGCTATGGCGTAGTAGAAAGCAGTATTTATTTACGTCAGGCATGAATACAGAAAGCTTAGAGTTTAAGAATGAAGGCAAGTGGACAATCTATGCTATGGTCGCTTGCATGTTTGAAGGCTGCCATTTCCAGGAGTGAAGCTATTACACATCCGCGTGCGTGCTTCACATGTGAGTCCCAACACACACGTGAAGCATATGGAAGACGTGGTGATTGCACTTAGCAGCATGGCATCACGCACATAATTTGCTGGAATGCACTGAATAATTTGACTAGTTGAAGAAGGAAGAGTCCGGCTCACCATAAATCCATATATATGATTCTACAGTCACTTGATTGTGGATCATACATGAAATGAATCGGCTTCCGGTATGTAAGTGGGGATCACCTAGTATTTTCTCAGAAAAAAACTAAATTTTAAAAAATCATGGAGACTTGATAAGCAACTAGGTAAAGTAGTAGTTAATTTAGAGAATCTATACCTGTGGCAAAACTACAGTAGATATGCCCTTTAGAACTATTTTTTTGCTCTTGGCCGAAAAATCAGATGAGGTTGCCTTGAGGGGTAAAGTGATTTTCGCGATGTTAATTTGCTATTATTTATTTGTTTGGGGATAATAATGTTTTTTCATAACAGTTCAATTACTGTATTGGTATTAAAAGTAAAAAATGAGAATTTTTGGTCCAGAGGTCTTATAATAATTGCATGATTCAAGCGTCTAGGTCTAATAAACACGTCAGATTCATGTGAGTGGGGTTTGACGGTTATGCTCGGGTTTTTAGGTCCGATATTGATTTTATTATTTTTCAATTTCAAAAGCTGTGCGACCTATATTTACTTGAATCTAACAAACAAGTTTTGATTGGGAAACTCAAGACTAAAAAAACATTTATAATGTTGAGACTTATTATTTTTTTTAAAAAAAATTTAAACTATTTTTAAAGTATTATTTTAAAATATTATTTTAAAACAAAAAAACAAAATTAAAAAAACAAAATTTATCATGTTTACAAACACCCGCATAAGTGGAAACTCCACCATTGTAATGGAACAGCGAAGGCCCACCAGCCACCAGGTGGGTGCGCCGAGTGGGGAAGCCAAAATCTTGTGCCCCAAATTTGAAGTGTCATCTTCATCATTCTTCATTACGGGGTCAGCCAACGCAGAAATGATGATCTTAATTAGTCTTCGATCTACAAACTTTTTCAGTTTTCAATATTTACCTACATGGACACCAGAAAGTGACATGGGTTGTAAAGATGATAGTCCTAGGGAATAGACTAATATAAAGTAATAACAATTAATCATAAAATTATATATAAAAAAAGAGATAATTAAACATTGCTGGGATCTTGATAAAATTCACCTATGGGCGGCCGGCTAGTAGAAAAATCAACAGGATGATGGATACTTGTGTGATATAATTTTTTCTATAATTGAGATGTTGGCTCTAGTGATGGATGGATGCTGTCTTTTTCTTTCGTTTTTAATCAGTGCTGATGATTTGTTGAACATTTGAAAAGGGATTAATATTAATACATTAAAAAGGTTAAGAATACCTAATCCTTGAAAATAAGAAGATTATATATTAATTCATCTTTTTTTCTTTCTCTGTCAAGAAGTTTTGATTCCAAATCTCATGACAGAGTGAGATGACATTGTAAACTGAGAATTCAGTGAATATATATAGTTTAGTGCTCTTATTTGTTATTGTAAAAGCATCTATGCATACACACTAATATCCGAACTTCCCTGTTACGATAAATAATTTTTCATGTCGCAGTCCTGGGAAAGGACGTATAATTGAAGAATAAAGATAGTGGAAGGTCCTTTAATGGCAACTTAATTGAACGTGTGCTAAGCAAATTACCGAACTATGGAATCATCAAGTGATTATTATTATAATCACTGAGATTAGTGGTTTCTTCCACTCAATTAAATGAGGTTTAACAATAATAGAGGTGGGGGGATTTAAATCTGGATATTCTAATTCCTTTTTGATATACTTTGATCTGTTCAGAATGCTCGTAATAATAACTTGATTTTTTATGAAAAAAAAACATATTAAAATGATTTGTATTATTCCTTTTTTTAGTGATTTGTTAGTTGGGTGAAATGCAATGGTGTAAATTTCTACTATAATGGGTCAAGCTTACTTCATTCTTTAGACGGGCTTATTATGTGGACTAAAAGAACAAATAAAAAAAAAAAGATATGTACACCTTTTAAATTATTCTATGGTTTACATCCTAGAGCACCAACCGATGTTATCCCTTTACCATTACCCTAAAAAGTCAGTGAATTAGGGGTACATTTTGCAACACCCATGACCTCTTTGCATAATAATATAAAGAGTTAACCATGTAGGTGGTGGTTCAGTGGTAAGAGCTTGTGACCAAGAGATTTGCTTTCTCTGTGGTCTCAGGTTCGAGCCATATGGTTGCTCATATGATGGCCACTAGAGGCTTACATGGTCGTTAACTTTAGGACCTGTGGGATTAGTTGAGGTGCGCGCAAGCTGACCCGGACACCCACGTTAAACTAAAAAAAAAAAATAATAATATAAGGAGTTAAATGACAAAATAAACTACCAAGTATACTGCTCATGTCAATTTGCACCAATGAGATATGCAATTTAAGGAAGGAGATCTTGTATTAATTCGGTTGCATCCAGAAAGGTTTTCCCCTGGCATTTATGGCAAACTTCATGCAAGAAGGGTGGTCTATATATTCAAGGTTCTTAAACAATTCAGTACCAATTTCTATTTAATTGATCTACCATCGGAGTTCCAGTTCAATCTTGTCTTTAATGTAGCTGACCTTACAACATATCATGGTCCTTTACCTTCGGTTAAATCTACTGCCCCAACAAATATCCCTCATGTTCAACCTATTACTGAAGTTGAAGATTTCATATTGACACATCAATTTGTGTTTCTGAAATTGTAATCCTTTTTTGGTGTGATGCTAATATGGGAGTGATTATTTTGAGTGATGTGAGGCTATTTGTTTCCTATTTCTTGTAATTGTTGTTTTATGCAATAAATTTATCAAAATTCTTTCTCCCTGTCAATACTTTTCTGTTGTCTTTTATACCGTGTTCCTTGGTTTATAAAACTTGTTTCCTTACTTGATATCGTTTGGCATTATATACATTATCTTTTCTCTTATATTCACTAACTTAAACATCGTATGATCTTCTATTTTGATAAAAAAAACTTGTTATTTTAGGTGAGCGTGGATGTTACCCCGTCAACTCACTCCAGGTAGTGACTTATTCAATTATCCCATTAGCTCATCAACTAAGCCAAGCCTAATATTTACTCCACCAACACAAGAACACGGTCGTAAAAAAACTCAATACAGTCTAAAATCTCCAAGATTTCATCAAAATCCAACATCAAGTTTTCAAGCAACCCAAATGCTCAATGCTAAACAATAAACACATGGACATGGTAAAAAAAATGTTTGTCGATATTATTTTATATAATAATTTTGGGATTAGGTTAAGCCCATCATGACTGAAGTTGCAGATCAGCTTGACTCTGTCTAATAACAAACAAACTACATATCTAATCGAACCAGCGCATTAGAGTCACGTCGAAGTGTCCAGCACAACGCATGCCTTATTTGATGTGTAACCTTATCCTGGACTCCCAACTCTTTTTACAAGCTGAACTATGTATGTTTTCTTTCGAAAAATAAATTAAAATAAAACAAGACAAAGGCACAATATTATTCTAGATCAAATTAAATTATTGTTGTTACTGGGCATAAAAAATTCCGTCTGAAATCTGAACAGTACTCCTACACTTGTAATCCTTTGTTGTATATACGTGTGGTATGCATACATGTGCACAATTAATGAAGAAATTGTTACAGGGCATAAAGATTAGAAGTTAAATAATTTTCATATATGTAATTTCATTACAATATCAATAATGTCATCTCATAATTAAAGCATCACTTACTTAATTCAAACCTTATAATTCAAGCTAAACCAAAAGTTTTTGTTTAGACTCACTTTTCTATTCTGATACTTTCATGAATATCTTTAAAATGTTAAATTATATATATATAAAGATTAAAAGCTAAATAATTTTCATATGTCACCTCATTAAAGTATCACTAACGTGATTCAAACCTTGTAATTGAAGCTAAAAGAAATTTTTTGTTTAGAATCACCTTTCTATTCCCATACTGCATATATTCTGGTTTTGCCAGATCGTTCTCTACACATACCTAACCTACGCTAAACAGTTGCCAAATACTATAAACTAGCATTCCTACCCCTTTGATTTCTTTTTCTATTATTCCACTAAGCTTGCATGATTAGCAGCCACATTCACAGTGAATTCCAACTAAAGTTGGTGTTCTATCGACTAGCAAGCTAGCTCGCTCAGTAGGGTCCGTATTGCTCTTTTATAAACACCATATCCCATTGAGGTGCAAATTAATTTCTTGTTAGTAAAGATGAAGAGCTTTGCTTGTTTTGGTAAGAAATTAGAGCACCCTCGTAATTTCTTTTGCAACAAAGTAAGTTGCTTCCATAAATCTTCCATGTGTTCAATCCGGTCCTTCCTTCGTGTATTAGTCTTTCAAATACACCCTTTTTGGGTTCAACTTGCTTATTTTGTAATCCTTTCCTTGGTTGGACATATGGCTTTGAAGGTTTCAAAGCCAAGACCTGGCTCATTAAGGCCTGCAAGCCTTGACATCTTCTTTACTTCTGTTTCTTCGGCAACAGTTTCAAGCATGTCAACGGTGGAAATGGAGGTCTTCTCTAACACCCAACTTATCATCATGACCATTTTGATGTTATTGGGTGGAGAGGTCTTCACTTCCATCCTTGGACTTTATCTGTCAAGGTTCAAATTCTCTAAACATGAAACCAAGGAAAGTAGAGTCTCTTCTGTTTACCACAATCCTCCAAAACGTACCAACTTTCCAGGGCTAGAGATTGAGAAACCAACCAATGTAGACCTAGAATGTAATCTCAACTCTTTAGACAATGATCATAGTCTCAAGTTGAACTCACTTAAGAGCCTTGCTTGTGTGGCTTTGGGCTATTTTTCAGTTGTTCACATAACTGGTTCTAGTTTAGTTGCTATGTATACAAGCCTTGTTCCTAGTGCAAGACAAGTCCTGGGCAGTAAAGGAATTAAGATTCAGACATTTTCTGTGTTCACCACAGTCTCTACCTTTTCCAACTGTGGTTTTGTGCCTACAAATGAGAACATGGTAGCTTTCAAGAAGAATTCAGGTCTCCTACTCATTCTCATCCCTCAAATTCTTCTCGGAAACACATTATACCCATCATGCCTGCGATTTCTGATCTGGATTTTGGAGAAAATCACTAGGAAAGTGGAGTTCAGATACATTCTGATGAATACTAGAGAGATGGGCTATGGCCATTTGCTATCCTTTTCTCATTCGTGCCTTCTCGCTATCACAGTCTCGGGGTTTATACTGGTGCAGTTCATACTCTTTTGCTCCATGGAGTGGAATTCAGGAGCTATGGATGGTCTGAATCCCTATCAGAAGTTGATGGGTGCATTGTTTCAGGTTGTAAATTCAAGGCATACCGGTGAATCTATTGTCGATCTCTCCATCATCTCTCCAGCAATCTTGGTGCTCTTCGTGGTTATGATGTAAGTCTTTCTTTCTTATTGTACATGTATCTATCTATGCATGATATATTTATTTAATTATGGAAAGTCCATGCATTAAATCTTATGAATGGATTTTTGTTTTTGGTACAAATTTTGTATTTGTTCAGAATGTCACTCTGATTATTTTTCTTTATAGCTTTAAAATTAAATATTTCAAACTTACTATGATCAGCTTGATATATTTAAATTCACTTTTTGAACGTTCAAGATCACAAGCCATATATCCTTAATTAAATTCTTATTCAATAGAAAAACTAAAGGAGAAACGAAAATTGCAATTCTCAAGTACCAAACTTTTAAGCTTACTAAGAAAATCAAGATTTTTTTCCAGGTTGCATGATAACTAATTTGAGCTAAAAAAAAATTAGGAATGAAGTACATGCATTAAAGCTCATATATATATATATATATTGAGACTAAAAAAAACAACTTATCTCATACTTTTCTTTTTGAAATACTGGGAATCATAATACTGGCCACAAAAAGTATGAGCTACGCATTACACTGTTATGTGGCCTGCAATTCCCAAACGAATAGTATTGTTTCGATCTCAAAAGAAAATTCCTGTCAAATCCAACCACAACAACGATGGTGGGGGGATCTCATACCCTGTCCATTAACTCCTTTCTCTGCGCCAAATGGATATCATGTATGCATGGAGAATTAGATCGTGACCATATATAATTATGACTTTTCTAGTTGAGCCTCCCATTTTGCCTGGTCATTGTATAGCACTGAATTTAATATTAAGTTGACTTTTTATTTTTATTTAAAATATTTAAGTTTTATACTAGTTGAGCCTCCCATTTTATTTTATTTTTTTGTATTATTAGATTTTGGGTTTGTTTCTCTGGATCATTTTGTGTTTGGCCATGCAGCAGATAGTTAACTCTCTCTCTCCTTAATATATATATTATTTTTTTCTCTTCCTATTTTTTATTTTATCGTGCATGGCTATCTATCTATATATAATGTATGTATATGGATTAATCCATTGAAAGTGGATGGAGTATAAACCCTATTTAATTTAATTGTCCCAAAAGCACTACAGACCTTAATTAATTAATTAATTACTTTAGATATGATAAACAACCAAGAAGTGGATCTCTAATATAAAGATTAGCTACTTTAAAATGAAAAAAAAAATCCAAAATATATTATTTTGACAATGCAAGTAGAATCAAATCTATTAATCATGCATTGAACAGTACTAGAAGCTTATCATAAAGTATATTACATGCATATATTTGATTCTTGTTGTTGCTGTATGAAGAATTGTCCCTTTCAAGCTCAAATTCGTTTCAACTGGAATAAAATCATCTCTGATATTTCATTTCTTCTAAAAGTCTTAGCTTCTTCAAGAATATATATATATTTAAATTCAAAGAAAAAAGTTCCGAGTTGTCTTTAAAGGAGAGAAAACATAATGAGGTCGAGTGCTGGCCTTGACCCCTGCTTCTTTGGAGAATTTAATGCTTAACCATTAAGGTTGACTAAATATATAAAGCACATCTAATTATGTAATCTTGGATTTATTTTTATTTTTATATTTATTTCTGTGTTTGCAGGTATCTCCCACCATACACTTCATTTATGCCGAAAAAGCAACAGGAAGAGGTTGATTCAGAAACTGGCCAAAAATGCAAAAACCAAAGGAAGTCTTTGGTTCAGTGCCTGTTGTTCTCACCTTTATCTACCTTAGCCATCTTTGTGATTCTCATTTGCGTCTCAGAGAGAGAGAAGTTGAAGAAAGACCCCCTCAACTTCAACGTACTCAATATCACCATAGAAGTCGTAAGGTATCATAAATTCTTATCACAGAGAACGACTGTCCAAATCATTTATTTTTATTATATAATCAAAATCTATGATTGACTGCATGCGTGCATAATTTATTTAACAAACTCCATATTGAAAAATCAATCATTTTGTAGTGCATATGGAAATGTCGGGTTCTCAACTGGCTATAGCTGCAAACGACAACTTGAACCTGATAGCTCGTGCAAGGATGCATGGTTTGGATTTGTTGGAAGGTGGAGTAACATGGGAAAATTTATCCTCATCTTAGTAATGTTCTTCGGAAGGCTTAAGAAATTCAGCATCAATGGTGGTAAAGCTTGGAAGCTATCCTAGCTAGTAATTAACTATATATCCAGTACGTAGCAGAGCTTTTAGAAAAGTCCTTTTGAAGGCAATTAGCTAGTTTACATGGAGTGATTGGGCTTGGAATATATATATAGTGATGTGCTCTGAGCCCTAATTATATTGTATAAGTTATGAGTGAGCTTGCATAGTTTTGTGTGGACTGAAAATCTCAACTTGTAGATGGTCAACTATTTTATAAAGTAATGCTGGGTTGGTGGGTTATGGAATGAGTAATTCATGGCCCATTGGCCCATTTTGTTTATAGTTAGGACTTAGGAGTCTGCTTGCCCTAATATATTTATATAGAAAGAGAACATTTGGAAAGGAATGGTTAGCAAATTAGGGTTACTGTTAGGAACAGTAAAAATAAATGAGGGATTAAATTGCCATCTTGGAAATATGGGTTTTCGCAATAAAATTTTATGTTATTATAACATGTCCTAAGCTGATTTCTACAAATAAATTTTATGTTATTATAACATGAAGGAAGTCATTATTATTAATTAAACCCGGTTTAACTTATAATTAAGCTTGATATCTGAGTTATAAGTTAGGTGGATTAATTCTAGTTAATTTAATTTAATTAAAATTATATTGTTCTGATTTTTTAAAAAAAATTAAATAAATTTTTGATTTTATTAAAAAAATTATAATTTGATCCATTTTTGTTAATAGAATTAACACCCATACTATTTTTTTTTTTTTTAAGAAAAACCCAACTGAGATCAGATCGAATTTGGGTTTAAGATCATTGTAATCAGTAACACTTTTTTTTCTGTTTTTTTTTTACCATTTTGGGGTGTTTGATTGAGAGGTGGTTGAAAGAGCAAGTTCACAAGAGATGGACCCTACAACGACCCCGCAGTTTGTTCCAATTATAAACATCTCACTTTGGTCAGAAGTGTGAGCATGAACAATACTCCAAAAACGTATCACGAGCCATTACAAGACAAGCCTCCTCCTTTTCTTCAGTTTCTCAATAAAACATTTTCTGCCCATATACTCTGCCCTTAAGCAAAACCAAGCTTCATTTCTCAGTCCTAAGAACAATGGCAAAGGAGTGCCGCAACTCATTGAAGCTAGCCCTTCTCGTTTCTTGTTCACTCCTTGTCCTTGCCTTTTCATCCTTCTCTGTCCAAGCACTCAACATTGGAGTTCAAACAACTGATTCTGCTATCTCCCTGGTTTGTTCTTTTTATCATCTCTCAGTTTTTCGTTATTTTTTCTTTTCATAAATACAAGCCTTAATACTTGAAGATTTCTTCGTTTTCCTTAGAGCAAAGACTGTAGCAGGAAATGCGAGTCAGAGTTCTGTTCAGGTGGGCAATTATCTTCACAATTATTTATTTTCTTTCCAAGAAGACAGTTTGATCTATCTATTACAACAAACAACAAAATCTATAAAAAAAAAATTACAGACAGAATCGCTTTACAGTAAACTATTTAGGGCTGTTTCTTTTTTTCTTTTGTGTCTGAATGTACTTCTAATTGAGTTTTAACAAGAATATGGTCAAGATTGTTGTTGATTTATGTGGATGGCAGTGCCACCGTTTTTGAGATATGGCAAGTATTGTGGGCTTCTATATAGCGGATGCCCGGGAGAGAAGCCTTGTGATGGTCTTGATGCTTGTTGTATGAAGCATGACGCCTGTGTGCAAGCAAAGAACAGTAAGTTCTCATTCACCATAAGAGCATGGCTCCGTTGTTGGTGTAATTTTCTTTAAATTTCTTCAAGTGCTTCTCAATGTATGGTCCTTTTTCTGGTAAAAGGGAGATCAACTGTTTAATTATAGCTCCCATATATAGATCTGAACTAGGAGGTGGACGAATTGGTTACAAAAAATTATCATGAACGGGGAGAATTATTTGACTGCCAAAATCAGTAGTTGTGATTTGATAGAAAGATAAATATTCCTTTCCCTTTCCTCCTTCCCTTATCTTTACGTTGAATTACTATATCGAGATAAAATAGTAGGTAAAATAGCTGGTAACAATTGAGATGGTGAAAACATGCACCCCTGTTTTTTTTTTTTTTTTTTTTTTTTTTTTTGTCTTAGAACACCAAGCACATAATTAGAGGCAAGGCATGCAATACCCTAATCATAGAATAAAAAAAAAAAAAAAAAAAAAAAAGAAGGCACAAACAATGCCAGTCATCATTAAGAATTACCATGGTAATTAAGTGTCGGTGGAGATTTATAGAAAATAAGTCGAAAGTGAAAGCTAATTCTATAGATGAAGTGATCACCATTAGGATAGGCATATGGACAGCTATGAATTTGGTTGCTTGTGAGTGTAACTGACAGGAAATTTGCTGTTTTGTGTTGCTTGTGATTGTAGAAGTAATAATTTATTTATTTATTATGTGGGGATGGTGCATTATTGCATGCAGATGACTATCTAAGCCAAGAGTGCAGCCAAAACTTCATCAATTGCATGAACAATTTCAGAAACTCAGGTGCACATACATTTAAGGGGAACAAATGCCAAGTTGATGAAGTTATTGATGTTATATCTGTAGTCATGGAAGCTGCTTTGCTTGCTGGAAGAGCTCTTCATAAGCCATAGATAGAATCAACACCAAGTTTACTTTCTGTTGTCTTTATTTTCCTTGCTTTGTCTTTATTGTTTTTTTTTCTTTAAAAAAATCGACTTTTCTTTTCCTTACCTGTATACAACTTGAAGTTGTTCGGTCTTAAACAAACTATTAGGCATGTTCTTCGTCCATTCATTCCTTGTCTAAATTCTCTGTATTTTCAATTGATGTGTGCTCTCACGGGTGGCCATGGCGACTAATTCTCAAATCTCTATTTTCTAACTATATATGGGTCCATTCCTTCCGGATAGAAATAGAATTAAAAACTGATTCATGTTGCAAAACTCATAGAATTCTAATCCCTCTTTCCAAATTCACGAATCCAAAGGTAACATAAGCCTAAGAGCTAGAACTTGAGGGCAGTTTCTTCGCTTGGACTTGCTTATTACGGTTAATTTTAAATTATAATTAATTATAGTTGTTTCAGTTAATAAATTTTATTGACTTTGCAAGATTTAAATGGTTATGCTAATATAATTAATATTTAATTGTTTTAGTCACTAAAACGTCTATGATTAATTAAAATAATTTAATTTAAATTAAATATATTTAGTAAACAAAGAGTGATTTGTGAGCTCAAAGCATGATCGGTAGATGATCTCCAACCAATTAATACTAAAAATTAGAGTGGTTACTATTCTTAAAATTAATCCTAATTCACTCTTTTACATTAATTTTTTAAACATTGTTGACTAAACAATGTTGGTAGGATATAACTATAAAAGTTACCTGCGGTTGCCGTGGGCCAAACAATTTCTTTTTAAAGTAAAAGAAGTGATAGGTTAAATAAAATTTAACTTCCAAGTTATTAGTTAAATTTAAATATTTACAAAAAAAAAACAAAAAATCAAACCCAAACCTATTCGATTATCAAATAACTCAATACTAACATAACTAATAAAAAACCATAAAAAAAGTCAAACTTCGAGAAAAAAAAACATCAGCATAAAAAAAATAAGGGGGAAACCAAGCAAACTTAATCGAATCTCCTAAACCTAATCCTAAAAATTCTTACAACTTATTAAATTATGGACCCGAGTTCAATCAAAAAACTTAAATATCATCCAATTTAATTTTGAATGATAAAATCGTTAAAAAAACTATTAATAAAAAAACTTGTAAAAAAAAAGGAACAAAAAAAGGGGCTTAAAAACTCATAGGGAAAAACCTAATGAGGATAAAATCTAAAAAAAGAATTATCGCAAACAAAAAAAATACAATTAAAAGAATTAGGATTAAATTTGAAAGATTAAAAAATCATAAGAGGATGAAATTGAAAATTATTTATAATATGATAGATTATTTATGATTAAAAAAAATAGAGGTGAAATAGAAAAAAATTATTGAGTGCTAACCTAATAGAATCAAACCTAAAAAAAAATAAGAAAACAAAAGTTAAAAAAAGATAATTAAACAAAAACAACAACAACAACAAAAGTTCAAAAAAAAAAGATGATAAAAAAATTAAAGAGACATTAATTTAGAAAAAAAGGAAAAAAAACAGGACAAACCATTTAAAATAATTAATGTCAATACAATAATTGTAAATAAGAGAAGAGGGACTAAATCAAAAGAAAAAATAAATTGAAGAGCTTGTATGATTTTTACCCGCAATAAAAAAAAAAAAAAAAACAATTTTAGGCTTAACCATGCCCTTGTGCACTCATGTAGAAAGTGTTGGATTATTTTATTCAATAATTACATTAGTAATTTTATTATACATTAAAAATATAATTATCAAAATAACCTTGTATAATTCTTAAAAAATATTTATGTTATGCTAAAAAAAACTACCTTATTTTTTAGACAAAAACAAAATAAAATGACCAAGAAGCAAAATACTAATTATACTGGAATAGTTTTTTTATAATATAATAAAACAAAGATGAATTTTGAAATCCATAATTATAAGAATAAAAACCAATATTTTAGCTTTTAGCACGATGTGTTGTTTGCACGTGGTGGGTTTAAGAAATGAAATCGTGGATTTAGTTCCACTCTAAACATCTTGATTTTTTTTTTTAATATCAATATTTTGGAGGAGGGAGGGGAGGAAATGGGGATTTGAAATCAGTCCTCAAAATGTTATCCATGTATGAATTGAGTCCTTGAAGATATAAGTTATAAGATGAGTCGTCAAATTATTTGTTATTCTCAAATCTCAATCCATCGGTTTAGGTTAAATTTTATATATATATATATAAACAATGACAATTTCTATAAAAATAATTAACTGGCTTTGGCTTGATATCCTAAACTTTTGTTAGCCTGGACAAGAATGCCAAAAACCAGAGCAAGTGGTTTTTTTTTTTTTAAGGAAAGGTTGATCTGAGGAATCACGAACCTGGTCCATCGTTCCACCGAAAACTGGGGCAGGCTTCTTCTGCTGCCCATATATGTCAGAATGACCAACACCACTTCCTAACTTGCTTACCCAACTCAAAATACAATAATGTCTCTGACTTCACTTTACCAAGCTGTAGACATCTCTCCAGGTAAAAGCACTCTTCAACAACAGTAATCTCTTTATCTCTTGACTTATCCTGTGTTTCTTGTCTTCCTATTCAAACCCTTTACCGTTTTCTCTTCCTTTGTTTCCAGGTAACGGGAATCAGGAACCCCTGTTGGCTGTTAACGTAGAAGCAGCGAAAGATGGGGCAGAAGCCAAGTTTAGGATACGAAATTTGACTAAGGTTTCTGATGCTGGGGTGCCCATATTGAATGGAATCAATATGGACATACCTAAAGGGATGATTGTGGGGATTATAGGCCCTAGTGGAAGTGGAAAGTCGACGGTTTTGAGGGCACTTAACAGATTGTGGGAACCACCTTCTGGGACCGTGTTTCTTGATGGTCATGATGTTAAGGATCTTGATGTTCTTGGCCATCGCAGGAAAGTTGGGATGCTCTTTCAGCTTCCTGCTCTTTTTGATGGTTAGATTGATTTTTTCTTTCTTTTTCTTAAAGTTTCATTTTGACCCATTGGTTTATCAATCAAAACCTGCATAAATATGCTTGTCAATGTTTAATTCTTGCCTTTCCAAGCTCGGCTAGTGTTATGAATTATCATTATAGTTAGTAAATTTCTTGTAATTGGTAGGGTGATTGAGTTAATAGCCCAGTGTAGATCAGCACAGAGGGTGGCATGTATTTTGGTATAGAGTGCTCTTTCTTGAAATCCAGTCCCAAAATAGCACAGTGCTCACCGTAGATTGTAGCTCAGGAAGTTTTTGGCCTTGTCGATTATGGAATCCTTAGAGAGTACTCTACGGATCAGGTAGCATGCCATCAATATTGATTGGCAGGCAAGACACTGGTTGTTGTCATCTGAAATTTTAAATAGCTACAAGTTTCTTAGCTGCGTTATTGGATACTTCTCTGTAATATTATGATGGCAGGATGCCTGATTGTTGTAATATTATGATTAATCCTTATGCATACCAGCTAAGTATTTCACTGTCACGCATTCAACCACCATCACGTGCCTTCGCCTAATGTGTTCCAAGTCCCGACACAATTTCTGGACTAAGATTCGTGATGGAAATCACATTGATTATTCATTTGGGATTGCAATGCAGCAGCTTCCCCCTTGAAATTCCAGTTGTAGCTGCGGCAGCAGACGGCAGTAATAGCACTTTATCTTCTGTTGACTTAACGGATATATGCCTGGTACCTTTAAGAAATGCTATGTGATTTATAGTTAACTGACCATTGACTTCAATCTATTCAGGCACGGTTGCAGATAACATACGATATGGACCACAATTGAAGGGGAAGAAGCTTACCGATGACGAGGTTTACAAGTTGCTTTCGCTTGCAGACCTTGATTCTTCCTTCTACAAAAAGACTAGCAATGAGTTATCTGTCGGTCAAGCTCAAAGGGTTGCACTTGCTAGGACCCTAGCTAATGAACCAGAGGTAATGCCTATTGAAATGTGCAAAAACTCTTCGCAATTTCCATTCCTTTGCATTGTGTTTTCATGCCTCCAGTTTTTTTTCACGCACTTGCTAAATCTGCTTTCAGTTGGCCAATATATGCTGTTCTTCTGATTATATTCTGTGTTTTGAAAGGTTTTGCTACTGGATGAGCCAACTAGTGCATTGGATCCAATTTCAACACAAAACATAGAGGATGTTCTTGTAAAATTAAAGAAACAACGAGGGCTGACAGTTGTTATTGTCTCTCACAGCATCAAACAGATCCAGAGGATTGCTGATGTAGTTTGCCTCCTTGTGAATGGAGAAATTGTTGAAGTTTTGAAACCTGATGACTTGTCTGAAGCCAAGCATCCCATGGCACAAAGGTTCCTTCAACTCGGTTCTTAAGACTTATTTCCTGATGCTTTAATTCAGGCGATTGCCCTAAAAATGATATTTAGCAATGCAAGTATCCTTCTTCTTCCTTTTAATATACTGATGATCATGTCAGCACTATCAAAATATATTTCTATTAATTGCTTTGTGATGAATAATTTCTTACCAAGGCTACGGAATTCAGTTGAAAACATATACTAACAATAATTAACCTTACTGGAAATGCATAATCAACTGGGTTAAATCCTCGATTCTGTTTTTCAACAGCAAGTGCTCTCTCATCATGGGATGCGCCATGGATTTCTTTTGTAGAGGAGAGTTTTGATGGTGCTATATAGATAGCCCATGGTCCAATAACTTGACAATAAACTTTAGAATATGTGATCAAGAAAGAAAACTTAAAAGAGTTTAGGATAAATTAATGACCAGATTATGAGACTGTGAACTGTAATAGTTTTGGTCAACAGTGTTCCTGTTACATAAAGCATGTTATCTCATTTCCATTTTGTCGATGAGAATAAACTAAATACATACATATCTACCCCCCAATTGTTTCTGCATTTTTTTCTTCTGTGGTAATTATAACTTGATTGAATGAAGTAAACGAAGTTGTAGTGGTAGTGGTGGTGGTTGTTTTGTTGTGAGACCAAAGGAAAGACCTCGAAGAAGGCATTTGGGTTTGCGTGCTGGTGGGTTTGGAAGTAGAATTCACTAATGCTGCTGCCATTTGCTCTGGATTAGATTCAATGAACATATTCCACATTACTTCCACATCTCTATACCCACACATTTGTACATCATCTTGCAACTTCAACAAACTACAAGCACTCCTACAAGCTGCACCACCCCCTGAACCTGCTTAATCATAAGGCATAGACATCAGCATTAGTTCTCCAAGTCCAACCACGTAGAACTTGGTATTCCCACCAAGAATCATCATGTGCTCAAGTAAGGCGCATCTCCATCTACATTGGGCTAGAGAAAAGAGCTAACTGGTGTAGTTAAAGTAAAGAAACCGTGATAAGATGCAAAAACTAACCAGATTTACGAAACTTGAATCTTGAAGAAACAGCAAACCAAGCTTTCCTCATCTTATGCCGCCAGTCCATGTTAGTCTGTTTTAGTCTTTTCCTCTCTATCGGAGGCCCAAAAGAAGCAATCGGAGTTGAACAGTGGTTCACTTAAATAATACTCAATCCATTAGGAGGAGGAGCCAAGGAGGGGAAGGGGTGAAAAGCACACGCTGCGAAAAGGGCAACAAAATCCATAACACGTTTCTTGATGACTGTGCCAGACGTCTCATCTTCTTGTCACGCTCTATAGTCCATGAAGAGTCAAGGAACATCCCCTTTTCCCATCCTTCTTAACTTCCAATTTTAACTTTTTTATTTCCCTTTTGGCTGCTCCCAGTGTTTTATTATTAACAATTAACTAAAACATGGGGAAGATATGTAGCATTGAAAAGTAATTTCACCACATGTGTGTAACTTGAAGGAAAAAAAAATTCTTTTTTTTTTCTTTCATTTTTTTTTTAAATTTTATCATTTAATATTAGATTTGTTTTTTATTGAGCTATCTCATTTTCATTACACAAATTGTGAGTTTGATGAGTTAACCATATTGACTAGAATTTTGTTTCTTTATTTCATTTTTTTTTCAATTTCATCATTTGCTATTGGGTTAATTGAGAATTAGATTTTATGATTTGTTTTATTTGCTTTCTATTAGGTTATTCCGTTCTCATGACCCGAGAATAATGCTTAATAGGTTAACCTGAGTTGATTCAGGTTGATTTTTTTTCAATTTTATCATTTAATATTGGATCGATTGGGAATTGAGTTTCATAGTCTATTTTGATTTGTTTTCTATGAGGATATCATGGTCGTAGGTTTCGGTATTTTAACCCCAGTTAAATCAAGTCTTTTAAAAAAAAAAATTAAAGAGGCTATCTAAGTTTCATGTCCTTCAACATTGAATTTTCTTTTTATTGGGTTGTCCCCGTCTTATGACCTGAGTTGCAGGTTTGATAGATTAATCTAGTACTATAACTTAAAACGCATGGATTTTTTACTGTAAAGGTAGGTATTGTTCATGCACATACAAATCACTATTAATGGCACTTTGTTGGCATTGTGCATTTGTAGAAAATTCATTTTGGGCCTTAATTTTTTTCCTGGTAATTTAATCCTAATTAAAGGTCAATTGATTGTGATTTCTTAGGAAAATATAGGGTTGAAAGAAGAGGGACTAGAAGAAAATAAGCACTAAACATGGATAATGTGCCATAAGTTTCAGCAATAAATACACTTTTGGTCCTTAAACTTAAAAAATAACGCAAACTTTACAATTTCAGCACCTTAATATTTTTCAAGTTCAATTTTGATACAAAAGTTTATTTTGTTATTTTCAGTCTCCGACTAGAGAGGAGAGAGAGAGGTTGCTAAATTCTGAAGGTAGAGAGATAAAAGTGTCATTGACATCGATTTAGATCATCAAAACAGTCGATATTTGTGTCAAATGGTTCCATTTGATAAGAGGAGTTCATATTAGGTGTTTTTTTTCTTTTTTGTTTTGCCTTGAAAAAATATATTTAGGCTCAGTTTGATTTTTTATTTCAGAGTGAGTTTTTTAGACCATGAATAAGTTTATAAGAATTTCTAAGGTGTTTTATAGGTATCTTAGGTTGAAAGTGGATTAAAAAACATTTTTTGAGTAAAAAAAATTAAAGCCTGATTTTTCAGCCACCATAGTGACCGGAATCTGGGCAGCTTCAGACGACGAGTCGTCTGATTTTTTTTCAAAAAACAATTGGGGCAGACAACATGTCACCCACCCCAAATGCAAAAAAAAAAAATATAGGCCCAGTCTCCTAAGCCTTAAAAAAATGAGTTAGACGGGTTAGCCTGATTTGCCAATCCTAGCAGCGCCTAGTCTTTTCTAATTTTTTTCAATTTATGCTTGTTTTATATATTTTTTTTTTCAAAATTTTAATTTATTTGTATTTAGATTAATATCCCTTTATTTATTTATTTATTTAGGGGGTCTCTCTTTTAAATGATAGTTTTTTTTTTGTTATACATTTCATTTTTAAAAAGATTTTTCTTTTAAATTAAGTCGGTAAATTGACCTGTAATGTTCCTTAAGTTTAATCAAGCTAATTTTCACTTATTTTTTTAAAAAAACTTTCTAGGCCGGCAAATCCTCAGTATATGCGGAGTCCATTATTAATGATTTACCATAATGTGTTTAACAAAACACAACAACAATCATCAACATGATCACATTGTCAACTACATAATTGCTGACTCAGATGCACGACCACAGACATTAAACCCATACCACACCCCATTTGGAAGGAATTTGTTGTAGTTGAATGTCACAGTCTTGGTATATGAACCGTAGATCTTCACGCTCTCAGGTTTCCAGCCATCAGCTCCTGTCCTCAGCATGTATAGATAGCAAACATCATCCACACATGGTCCATTTATCTGGAATGAATCTGTTGAACACCTCTCAAATGTTCCTGAAGATGGATCGTCAAGTCTCTTGATATAGACCTAAAACAATTTATCAATCAAATTTAAAATACACAAAAATCAGATCAGACCCTTTATCTAGATTTATTTTCCTTTAATGGGTTCATTTTAGATTTTGAATGTCAAGATCTGTTGCCATGAAAATCTGATTACACTAGAGACGCTCTGCTCTTATTTTGCTGGAAACGACAAGAATGTTGTTGGTTTCCTTGTATTTTTCTTACATCTTTTTAGCTACTAAACAGACATGAACCCAAACCGGAAACATGTTCAAATCCCATATAGTAAACTAGGTTTCATACTAACCTCATTGCCATAAGAATCACCAAAAGCTAGGCTGATTTTGTCTCTGGTGTAAGTTGTAGAGGAGCAACTGGTCTTTATAACAAGTTCGTATGGACAGCTCTTTGCAGCCTGAGATTTATGTGGGAAAAAGATATAGTATATGAAGAAAAAATAACAAATTTGTGTACAGATTCTTTGAATAATGTGAATCAAAATCATGTCAAAAGAAATGCTAATTTTGATAGCTCCATACCTGAATATTTTTGGGATAAAAGGATTTCAGAGGACGAGGCTGCAAGGTAGGCGAGATAGAGCTAGAATGTGGGAATGTTATGGAGGAGAAGACAAAGACGAGCCCAAATAGTGAGAGGTGTTTGACCATTTTGTCTGTGATATATCCCTCTTTGTAAGAGGGAGCTAAGAGTGGAGTTGCTTTATCTTATCGACTCTCCTACCATATATAAGGAGATAAGAAGAAAAATAAACAAATGGCCCCATCATAAAAACAATTTTTTTAAAAAAACGTGCTCAGACCTGTTACAGTATCTTTTTCTTGTTAAATATATTACAAGGCTGCTAATTCATCATCTATCATGGCCTTTCTTGATTGGGGGTTGGGCAATAATTATGCGGCGAGGGCAATAATTCACCAGCCTGGAAACCATGTCCTTGTCAACAGTATGATATGGAAGTTATTGCCTTATGGGTTGGTGAAGAGGGGAGTTAAGGCCAGCCTGAAGATAGTTTTCTTTACTTCTCGAGACATCCACATCTCGAGACATCCACATCCAAGGTCTCTAGCCTGAAAATGATGTGCAATGTACCTCTCCAAATCCCAATGCAGCAGGCACAAGGTGTAGATTATTATAGCTGTACAAGCATCCTAACAAGGTATGCATAAGCACTGAAATTGGAGAATCTAAATTCGAGGCTGAGAAAGAAACCAAAGGTATAGAGTGATTTGTTTGGCACAACAGAATGGGAAATAGACAAGGAATCCAGATGCAGTATTCTTACTCTCTCACGCATACGCTCAGCCTTCAAGTTCAGGCTATGCGAGAAAAACATGGAACTGGATCTGGGTTGTCACATGTTTAGTTCAGCAAACTGTTCTTAAGCATCATTGCTTTTCATCATGGAGGGCCTAAATGGTCTCCTGATATATACCTGCTTAAGTTCGCATTGCATAGGCATAAGACAAGCTTCAACATTGTTATCATTACGCCATCCTCATCTAATCCCTCATGACATAAAGGTTTGGAAACCAGTTTTCAGCAGCAGATGACTTGAATTTATTCTATAACAAAAGTTTAAAGCAGCTCATGCCACCAAAGTAAAAAAAATGTCTACAGCATTTCCACACTACAGCTTGGCCAAATGATTGTTGAATTTATTTGTACATTGAATGAAGTTCTTTACACAATAACAGAAGTCAAATGATTTCAATGGAAGTAAAGTTACCACGCAAAAGAAACAACTTCAACATTTTAAGGCTTGCACCATTACAAAAGACTACAAGCAATTATAAACATCATGATAATATTAGGCGAAGAATCTCCCCTGAATGCTTGAATGATTTCTCTGTTTCTTCCAAACAGTGGTCCTTCTCCTCTCTGGTCCAGCCCTGAGCAATCCCAACAATTAACACATTATCTACCAGGTCATAGAACCCATAACAAAAAGTTCATAGAGGAAAAGTAAGATGGTCATATTGACATTTGACGGTTAAATTGTCAGGATCAATACAAGGTTTAAATTAGTGGTAAGAGATTAACAAGACAATTTTGTGGGACTAGCGAGAAAAAAACCTCCGCAACTTTATTCAACTTGTCCCTGACATTCTGCAACAGCTGGGAAAGGTCACCATCCCATTTATAGAATTCTAACTCCTTTTTGTTAAGTAACTGCTCAGCTACCTGATGTAAAACAAAATGGTAAATGTGAGTATGTTACCTCAAATACTAAGACAATTATCCATATTACCTAGCTGCTTTTCAAGACATATCTCAAAAATGAAAAGAGTTGAGCGCATTGAAAACTGTTGCCACTTGCCAGTGCCAGTAACAGGCACGCACTGGGTTATATCTGCATAGCTGCTGCCAGACAACCTTTTTCCAAACCAGCCCATAATTGGCAATTCCTAATTCATTAGAAAACCCCTAATGTATTGCGTAAACATGGATATCTCCTAGATTGATTCTGATATATAAGAAAATAAAGCTTAATCACAGCCAGTATACAGATGGTGACTCTTGAGGGAAAAGAGAAGACACTTCAAGATTTACTTGCGTGCAAACATCAAATAGTACCAAATATCAAATCAACCCAACAGCTAAGCATGGAGCCACAAAAATAGCTCCATCCATGCAAAAATTGTCATGTAGCATGAAAAAATATGGGCACTTTTCTTTCAGGTTAAATACTAATTGTTTACCTTCCTCCCAATCATTTGACCACCAGCAGAGTGTGCAAAATATATGTTGTAGAAGTGACAAATAAATGCTTGAGGATCCTTCTCTGACAATTCCTGCAGAATCTGTGAATAGGTAACACCAGGAGAAGAAGGTTTGGGAATGTTATAGCCTTGTTCTTTGAACCACTCCAAATCTTTTGCCAACTTTTCAGACCTTTCCAGTCCAGTGTTTCTGAACTCAGCATCTACAGGAAAAGATAAAATGGGATTCAGGTCTTAAGCTCTGTCACAAGGCAAAAGTCAACACGCGTATAGTATATAGACAAGAAAATGTTCCATGGTCTACAAAAATGTTCACAAGTCACAAACGGTGCAAAAGGGAACTTGGGGATGCATTGATGATAAAAACAAGAAAACCAAAACACCAGCAAAATGATCCCACCCCATGCACTATATAGACATGGAGTGGTAAATGTAAAAGTATGTCTGAGGTTTGTGAATGATTATGATCATTAACCAGAAAAGACATTGAGCACCATCAGTTTCTCTTTCAAAATGCCATACCCCACTCTTAGCAGAATCACCTGTTTATCCAAGTACGGTACCCCACACCTCATACTAAAGGCAATTTATGAATTATGAAGTCAAAGTTCCACATCCATAACTACTAGTCCAAACAAATAAGCAAACCAAAAGACTATCAGTAACACAATCCTTCAAGCAACCCAATAACAATCATCGAAACAAAACAAGACAACCATTGCCACACCCCAAAGATAAACAAATCCACCATTTAAAGCCAGGCAAACATATCATCAAATAAAGAACCTTAAAACAAGAATCAAACTTACAAAAAGGAAAAGAAGCTTTTTCAACAATCTCTTCAAGGGTATCATAAACCAACTTGCTATCAACCAAAAACTTCAAGTAGCCATCAATAGAAGGCTCCCACTTACGGACAGCTTCTTCTTCTTTCTCCTTCACCTCCTTCTCCCCTTCCTTTGCTTGCTCCCTTGTATGCAACTTCATAGCCACAAACCTCATCTCCTCTACAAACCCTTTTGCCTCACCTGGATACCTCTTCTTAGGCTTCTCAGCCGTTGTAGCAGCCACAACAGCAGTATTTTTCAAAGGCATTCTATCAAAGACTGGAACTTTCAATTGAAAACACAACCTTTTCGACACAAAACTTGATTGAAAACAAGTTTCAAGACGAGGAGATGAGGATTTGAGGAGGGGTTTGTTAAATAAAAACTGGGTTTGAGAGATTGGTGTGAGAGAAGCCATCTTTGTCTACAAATACTAGAAATTGACAGTTAAGTTAGAAAATTTGATGAAGAATGAAAGAGCTGTTTAAGAGAAGCCTTCTTTAACTAAAGTAGTTGGCGATAAAAGAAAGATGTTTTGCCTGCAACTGGCGGTTTAAGTACTCTTGAAGACAAAGGGACAGACACAGATATAGTAGTCTCTACCTTCCTGTCTGTGCGACTGTAGCAGGTTGTCTAAATAAATGGAAAAGGGGAGAAATGAATAATAATGGATTACGGGTTTCCTCTCCTCTCCTCTCCTTTACTGTTTCTTTTGGTCTATCTATGGAGTTTTATATACAGTATTGAAACTGAGACTAATATATGGTGTGGGGTAGTGTGTTTTTTGAGACTTGTAATTGTAGTAATGATCATGATGCAGTAGGTTTCCAAGGAAAAAATATTTTTTCCTTAATTATTTTATTTTTTATTTCATTTAAAGAAATAAATTTAATAATTTTATTTTTGTTTCATTTTTTTCAAGATTTTCTAATTTATTTAGATTAATTTTCTAGTTTATTTAAGAGTTATAAACCTAGATTTCTTGAAAAAAACAATATACACCAATAAAATTACCGAATAGAGTTTATGTGATCTTTTTTTGAAAACTTTGTTAACTTATATATATATATATATATATATATATATATTGTTTCATCTACATGAATTTCACTTTCAGTCATATTTTCTTGTTTAATGTTTGTAGTGAAACAGGATTATTGATTTCTTCGATTTTTAAGCACTTGATGGATTTGATTCTTGTTAATGCTTTTAAATTTATTAATTTAAGTTTCTAGTAGGGGAGGAAATGCTGGATGTTAAAATAAGCATCAAGCATGAGTGAATGACGTTTATTTTGTGAGTGCCCTACGTGTACCTTTCAATCAATGTCCTTCTAGAAAAGGCTGAGTATGCTAGATATACTTCATTAAGAACTGACGATATCTTTGTTTCTTTCTGAAAAATGGTTTTTAAAAAACTATTTTTAAAATTTTTCTGTATTTATTTATCATTAAAAAAATTGATTAATAGAAAATATTTTTTAGTCAAAGAAAAATTTAACTTGGTTTCCAGAAAAGTGTTTTCCTAGAAAATTTAGGCGAAAAACACTTTCCGGAAATTGTGAAAAATTTAGAAATGTCATATTATTTGCTGATTATATCAAATTTGATCCTCAAACTTTTGATTGCTATATATATTTTGTTTTGAATATTTATTTTTCAATTTCATCTCTTAAAATTTAATTTTTATATTAACTTTGGTCCTCATTTTTATAATTGTTATTTGCTTTTTCCTTATCATTTTTTTATTGAAATTTTTTATGTATCAAATTTAATTCTTATTTTTTTTATTGTTACTTATTTTATTTGAAATAATTTATGAAATGTTAATTATTATTATTTTAATTTCTTCATCTTTTTTTTTTAGATTTGATCTCTATTATTTTGATTATTATTTATTTTATTTGAGATAATTTATGAAATTATAATTTTTTTTCAATTTTATTCTCATTTAACTTTTTAATTTGTAAGATTTGTTCCTCGTTATTTTAATAAACTTGAGAAAAATAAAACATTAATAAGTTATTTTCCAGCTCATTTTCCATGACATAATCAAACACTGGAAAGTGTTTTCCAACTTATTTTCCATTACACTATCAAACATCAGAAAATAATTCACTTTTCCGGAATTCACTTTTTAAAAGAAAACTACTTTCCAGTAAACAAACGGGGCCTGAATATATTAGACTATATTTTAAAAGTGTGAAAAAAATATTGTGTATATATTATAGACATGGAATTATTGTATTGTGCATCATATTATAGATATAAATTGTTTAACTGTGGATAACATTATAGCATTTGAGAGGCGTTATGTGTGCTGTTTTTTAGTCAAAAAGTGTTGTTGAGGCGTTGTCTTTTTATTTTCTGTGCCAAAAATTGTTGAGTCTAGCTTGACAACCAGACCTAACTATTGGATCTAGCTTGGAAACTAGACTCAAATCGCTTCCAAAAGGTGTTGGGTTTGGTTGGGCCACCAGATATTTTCAATTGTATTTTTTTGCCTCTTTAGATTATTCTCTCTTTTTTTTTAATTTTTTTTTCATACGATAAAGAGAAAATAAATTGATGAGACTTTTTTTATATTGTATAAAAGTTGGGCGATGATAATTTTTTTTTCATTTGAGATTGGATTGGGTTGAATTTTTTTTCTCTTAACATTAGATCTTGTCCCCATACCCAATATCCTGCTATCTAGTCAAATCCAGCAGCTTTTGAACTTCTTGGCCGTCATACCAAATATTATTAGGTCTAGTTTGGCAACTAGACTCAATGCTATTAGGTCTAGTTTTTCTGCTAGACCCAATGCTATTGGGTCTATTTTTGCAGCCAGATCCAAAACTATTTTGGATCTGACTTAGCATTGTTATTTACCCAGAGCGCGGATCAATATATTTTTTTATATATATAATTTGATGATTTATTAACTTAGAATCTTATCTAAGAAATTAACTAATAACTCTTTGATTAGAGCCTGGTTACATTTTAAACTATGTATTATTAGTAAAAATAAGATCATTTTATTTTAAGAAAAAAAATTCCAAGCAACATAATTTTTATCAAAAACATGGGTTCACCTCTTTATCTGCAAGTTAACCTAACCAAGATGAGAGTATTAATTTTCATTATCATCATCATGGTATATTTAGATTAATAAATTATATTAGATAATGATTTTAAAATTTGAACTTAAACAAATCTCTTTGAAATATGGGTCAATTTTTAAAAATATAAAACTATGAATTTTCAACACTAAACAACGTCTACTGAATTTTAAAGTCACAATCTAAGGGATGTTCCTTCCCTTCACGTCCTCTAAATTGTAATTCTTATCTATATTCTGAATTTGAAACCTTCAAATTACAAGACTCAAATTTAAGTTAGGAAAATAAAACTAGAATTATTTTCTTGATTAATTATTCAGAAATCCATCGTCACACACACGTACACATATATTACAGTAATTCCGTGTATAGATTTTTATGTTGCAGCACTCCTTCGATTGATTAATTGAACTTTGAACAAGCTTTTCTAATCTCTCCATTTGTCCCAGTTTTCACGTCAATGCTACTCATTTTAACCATGGCTTGCCTGAACTCAATGTCAAACCTATGTCCCAAAAGTCCTCTTATGGTGCCGGCATATTTTTTCACAACATCTCGTGTTGCAGCATCATCCCAAAGTCTCTGGTCAGACTCCAAAACTCCATTACCATCACGTACGTTCTTAAAGAAGCTTGTATCAAAATCTGTCTGGCTATCTTTATCTAATGGAACTGGTATTGTGCCATCACCGTTGTTGGGGCACAGAGCTCGAAGTTGTGATAGGAATGATTGGTTTATAGTTGGATCTGCATTTCCTGTTGCTGTGAAATTATATAGGCGATACCGTATGAACTGGCAGTGTGTTTGGCCTAGGGTATGTGCTCCTGAAACAGAAACAAGTTACCGAATGCTAATATGAGGTAAATGGAGATATATCTCCTCTATTTTCGTTCGTCTCCATTTCTTATGTTTCAAGAAAGTAAACGAATGCTAACTTGGAATGGGAAAGAAATAAATTTATACCAACGAGAGTTACGAGATCGTGATCGTCAAGGCCTTTGTCAGCAAATTTTTGCTTCTGGACCGCAATGGAGTCTAGAGGAGAAGGTAAATATTTTGAGACCTGGGATGATAAAGAGACTCTGCCATCTCTTCTACCTGTTGAGACTGACCAACTTGGACCATCACTCTGAGATTTTATAACAAACACACGATGCATAAGAATATATTTCTTGCTCTTTAATTTTATTCATGCATTGGAAATTGAGGGCGAAGAGATCATTTACCAAGTCCACAGCATCACGAGCAGCCAATGCTAGTATATCAGCACACGAGACCACGCCAGGGCATGAGGCCTCTATCTGTGATTTGGCATCATCAATTACTTCAAACCCTCTTAATCCTAGATTTGGCAACGCATTTCTCTCAGCAGAAGACCGGCCTGCAATTAACACTGAACCATCACAGCCCTGTATAAGATTCATGTTAGTCCATAGCACTGATCATTATCTTGCGTTTAAAATAAGCTAAAGGATAGAGTGGAGAATAAATAGGTCAAGAACCTGAACAAAGCAGTCGTGAAAATGAAGCCTGAGCAATCCTGCTGCAATGGTAGGATCTTTCTTGAAGTATGATTCAACTGTGGACCTAACTATGGCCTCAGCTTTCGGACATGAAGAAGAATAAAACCCTGTTTTCAATTGGCTTTCCACAGACAAAGCCATAACAAAAATCACCATAACAACCAGCCATAACCCTTCCATTGTTCTATAACTTTCTCTCGTCTTGCTTAATTACTACTTGAATTCGCATAACATCATAGTATTTATAACCATAATTAAATTGCTCAGTCCACTTCCCTTAATTGGTGTCCATTTCATTGAATTTTGGGCCGCTGAACCTTCTTTTGTTAGTGGAAACGCGTGACACCATAGAAATAGTGGTGTGCTTTTTTTCATCTTTCTTTGTTTGCAGGAGCAGAGTGGAAGATGCATAATTTCTTCTTTTTTTTCCTTCACCATTTGGACAACTCCACAGATTTTTCCCTTAATTTTTTAATCACCTTGAACACACACACATGTATGATCTAATTGCTTAATTTCTTTGGATTGACATATCAATTAACCGATGATTATCTTGTTTTGTTTTTGTTAGGGTAGGCTAGTGGCCAGCAGTATAATTTCCATGTTGCTTAGAAGGTACCCTACCATCATATACAAATTTATATATTCCATGAATCTTACATGCCTTTCGAGGTAGAATATATATGAAGAACATTCTTTGTAATGGAAAGTCAAAATTTGTAGTTCTTGAATACGTGGAAATCACCTAATACTACTCCCTTCAAATCTTTTGGTGCAAGCATTTAGTGACAATAAAATTAATGGGCAAAAAGACAACAAATTAAAGGGTAGGTGGCAAAAACAGTGTGAAAAGTATGGTTTTTGTTCGAGCATGAACTCAAAAAAAGATGCAAAATGTTGCATACCTAATTTATTGTCACCATGACAAGAATGCAAATGCACAATTATACTTGAATTTCATTGATGAGGCGTAGAATCATGCACAGATCCAAAACTCATTCACCCAAGCAAAGGAGAAGCCTTACGCCCACCTCTGGCAATCATAGCCTGTTTCCAAAGAAACCCAACAAAAGCAATTGAAGCGATCTCAACCCCTCTACCTCTCTGTTTTCATTTTTTATTCCAAACATCTAGACTAGGTATTAGACCCGACTCTAGGAATAACTCAGAAAAAAACTTAGATCACTATATTATCGGGCAGTATACAGGTTGTTAGATCAACCCGGATCAAATATTTTTATTGAAACAACGTTTTTCTTTTTTTTATTCTTCTTGGCTGTTGATTGGACGGGTTTGATCTCGGAAAGTGACTCAACGACCTTCTCCAAGGGAACTCCTTGTCTCACCGTTTCAGATCTCCAGAGCACAATATAGTAGCAAAAAGAAAAGAGAATACTGTCGACTCCTTTATCTATTTACATGATTTCCTTCGGACTATTGTTTTTCATTCAAGTTGTCGCTTTCAGGCTTGAGTTTTTTAAAAAAAAAAACAAAAAGAGGAATAGAATAGTAAAGTGCAACTATCTCCTATGGTTTAGAGAGGAGAGGACTTGGCTATTAGTTAGAGTGGTTGTTTTTGCAAATCAACGTGTTTTTAAAATGATTTTTCACCTAACAAAATATTAAATTTATATGCTTTTATATCCTTTTCAATAATTTTAATGTGATAATATTAAAAGTAAAAAATAACATTATCTTGATGTATTTTTTATTAAAAAACACCCTGCATCATTAATGATGTCCAAAAAAACTCAAGTAACTTACGAGCAAAACTTATATGACGGATACTTGGTTAATCTCTTGATTCTAGCAATATGATCATTTCTCCCTAGCTAAGGTGATTGATAGATTGTACCTAATGTCTGGTAAGTTAAGATGGTTGATAGCTAGTACCTATAAAAAGTTTTTTTATAGATTTAGGGACTCTCAAATGTTTAAGTAAGTATTTTTTTAGAGAGAAAAAATATAATGATATTTTAGAGAGATAGATTCTGAAATATATATACTAAAAATATTACGAATGAAGAGATTATGAATCATTTACCTGAGTGGTTTATGGGGTATTTATAGCTTATGAACCTTGTCCTTTTACTAGAGTTGAGGGGTTGGAGAGTCATTTCATCCTTATAAATCAATTTTATATTGTGAGTTGTGTTTCACTCATTTTATCAAGCTAGGACACGAAAACATTATGTGCCATGAGAGATCTTAATTCACCTAATGATTTTAGTGGAGTATAAACTTGTTTAATTAAGTCTATTTGTTAAGAAATAATTCCTCTAAGATTCATGTAAAATCTGTGGAGGTATGACGTTAGATTTAGATGTTTTATTTAAATCCATGGTTGTAGTGATCCGGTCACACGTTAGGCCTAGGAGAGCATAAAGCACTCGATCATGCCCCAGGTAAGATGGCAAAAAGCCTTAGGCTCGACACCCGCGAGAGTTGTGTGTCAGGCCCACCTATATTGACCTAGCAGAGCGTCAAACCAAGCTACTGGGTCTGTCAGTGTGTCAGGCCTAGCGCGCCTATGTTGAGGCGTGTTTGGGGCTGGTGGTGCTAGGTCAATGCGCCCGAGAGTTTGGGAAGTTTATTCCTGAATATTTTCCTCAATCCAACATTTTTAGAAAAATATATATATATATATATAATTACTTATAAAATCCTGGTTCGTTAATTGCATTACCAAACAATCCTCATACAAACTTCTTGAAGTGCAGTTTCTCACTTTCAATGTGCCAAGTCCAATTTAGTAGTTGGCGTTTATGCTAGAGCAACGGGTGCGGGGAGATGCTTTGTCAGTGGATTTGCCTTCGTCCTTTCTTCTCTTTTAGTTTCTTTTTATTTTTAATCAAAGGAGAGGCAGTTTCTGGAGTTGTGTGTTTCATAAGACCGTCATCTCATAGGATTTGTCTCATCAAAGAAGTTGGTGAGTATGTCGCTTTTGACCACTCAACCACTCTCCCATTCCTGGGCCAGACCGACCGGTGAAAGGAAAGCTGGACCTCTTGAAGGGGTTGCTGGAACCGGAAAAAAATCTGGTAACATGATTAGATGAAATGAATTTAGTTAGGTAAATATCTTGTCCAATTTAAGTAGAAACCGATTTAAATTAGGTTTCAGTTTCTAAATTTTCCAGGTCAACTCACCAATCTTGACCGAGTTTGATAACTATTATTGTATATGCTATTTTGCTATTTAATGCAAGGTGTTATAATGTATTATATGGTTACTATATTACAATATTATGTTAAACATTGTCTGAGTCTGTAAACACTTTAGAGAGTGCTTCGTTATGAAGCTTTGCTACATCTACAACTTCATCATCCAAGCACTCTTATATATATATATATATATATATAGTTTAATGTGGGTGTCCGGGCCAGCTTGCGCACACCTCGACTAATCCCACAGACCCTGAAGTTAACGACCATGTAAGCCTCCAGTGATCATCATATGAGTAACCACAGGGCTCGATATATATTTTTTATATATATAACTCGGGATGTTCGAGTCAGTTTATACGCACCACAACTAATCTCCGGGCCCACTGAACATCCTGCAAGCCCAGTAAACATATAAGGCATCGCGGGGATGACAGGCATGCACAAAAAAGATCGAACTCAGACATGCACTCTTAGACATTTTTGCTCTTATCACTATAAGACCTCCATTTTCGAATATAAATATTTCTTGGCATGATCATTTTAAACCTCTTCCGATGCTGCGATTCTATCCTCCTTAGCAGCTGCACGTCAAAGACTAAGTTTGTTGAGTTATATGTAACTTTGCACACTAATATAGTAATTACGGAATTGATTAGTTAAAATTAAGCTTTGGTAAGTTTGAAACAGATAAAAGAAAGAGGGATTACACAAGTTTTGTATCTATAAATCAATTTGCTTAAATCAACAGTAATTTATAAAGTAACAAGGAGTGCGTGAAAAGATTGAATTTCTTAACTGTTTATATATTTGAAAGATATCCGGTGGATATGGATATTGAATGCAACAAGGAAAGTAACCAAAGCTAGAGGACTTAAATTTTATCCCTTAATATTATAATTTTATTGATTAATCGGTTATGAATTCAAATTTTACTACCCATTCTATTTGATAAAAAAATAAACACAAGTTAGTGTGAATCTATACAAGTTTTAAACTCAAATAACTTTCATTTTAGGGATTCATTAGCTTTAATTTCAAAAATAATTTTGAAAGCTTAGTTTAGATGATAACATGGTTATTAAATATGACCCGAGATAAGATTTGGGTTATCCATCGAGTAAGTTAACTAAAAAATTTTTAAGAAAAAAAGCCAAAACATCATTTAAAAAAATTTAAATCAACCTAGATTTTTTATAGAATCATTTCAGGATCGGGTCAACTCCCTTATTTGTTATAAAACCCGGTCTAGGTTAAGTTTCAAGTCGATTGAATCCTAGGGGTAGTCGATTGGATCCTAGGCTGACCCCGAGCCTAATTTACACCACACACATAGTAAACAAACACAGTCCTAAGAACTAATTTATTTTTAGTATTATCATTTGGGTTTTTGAATTTCAGAAAACGAGTTAAAAGATATAATATTTTGGTTCAAACATGAAAGACCTTTTTAAAAATTCGATCAGTAATGTGTGATAATCATAGAAAAGCAAGCCAAACAATTAGGTTCATTATCATAGCTGAAGAAATGTGAAGCGAAAAAACACAACCAAACTCAGAAGACAGTGAACAGAAATATATGAAGGCCAAAGGTTTCGGCTGTACATCATACTTGTGCTTAGAAGATTCATTAATTAATTAACATCTTACTATGTGTTAGTATCGAAGATATGCATAATCCATGCATGAAAGGTAACTTGAAAGAGATTTTCTTTTAGAAGGAAATTTTACAGAATAGAGGGGGGCAAGCCTACAATCCCCCAGAATCCTGCTACTTGGCTTCTTGTTCAAGTATAGGAACCTTTTTCCAAGCATCCTCCAATCCGCTTATCTGAAGTGGTGGCAATGAGAAAACACTAACAGTGGAGCTCTTGCTTCGAATTTCCTTTAGAACACGCAATGCAGATATGGTGCTCTTCATAGATGAACTCTCCATAAGTTCAATCTCTGCAAGTTCCCTTGGGAATCTGGGTAGGTCATCATTTGTGGTGGTTGAAGAGGTCGAAGGATCACCACACAAGTCATCATCCCCATCAGCTGCTTCAACTGAAGATGGCGGCAGTTCGTTCAATGGGAGGAGGCGGTCGAGCATTGCCTCACACTCTTTAACGAGCTTGTAGAGCAGGTCGGTGGTGAAAAAAGGCTGTTGCAACACCCTCTGGATAAAGGGCAGGCGAATGAGAGCACCAGTTCTTTTATCATATTTCTTCAGTATTTTTACCAATCCTGTTGGAAGCAAGCAAAGATTAGCCATGATTGTATTGTGGCAATATAATTAAACAAATGCAATAAGTTAATTACAGTAGTTATGAATGTTCGTACCAGTATAGTTCAGAGCACTATAATTCTCCAGCAAAACCATCTCTCCGTGGAAATCTACAATCTCCTTCCTAATTTTTATCATCTCTTCATTGGAATTGATTGCCTTTGCCACACTATCTTGCAACTCCTGCATCACAATCACAAATCTTCAATTTTCCTAGCAAATGGGCAGATTTTATCTTTACTTAACTGACATATGGTGCAAAAACAGATCTCAAATACCTAAGACACTTTAGCATCTTATTCCTTTCTTGTTAAATAGTTATTGAAACGGAAGCCAACAAAGTATAAAGTGAACTCAAGTTTATTATTCTGAACAATCTCTACCCACCATCCCAAATAAACAGGACCCACGGACTTGAAAAACAAACCTCAACTCATGGTTATAAGACGCAACCCAGGACCAAGTCATGGCATGGGCAGCCAATGCATCAGTGACATGACTCGGGTTTTGATTTTTTAAAAAAACAATAAATTAAAACAGCGTTGTTTTAGTTAAAAAAACGATTAGACATGAAAATCCCGGATTGACCTGGCAGGGTGAGTTTTATATTCATGCCTCAACTAGACTCTGTTCATAATCTATTTAAAATCCCTAAATTATGTCATGGCTTGAAAATCTAGCCTAAGAAGCAAATCCACACCTTTCTTCTTCTTATCTTCAATTAACGTCTCCTCGCATCAATATATATAGCACAGCACAGGAAAACACAAAAGAATGATTTCCATCAATTCACCACAAGAAGACGACTTCCAACCATTCAAGTTACTTTCATGGGCAAATCAAAAGTTATAGACGCATAAAATATCTCCTTGCACTTGCATTTCACCACAAATAATAATATGTGGTGTGTGATACATTCTTCCAAATTTTAATCATCACAAATATAATATCAAAATTCATTAGTTGAAATATATTTTCTTATAAAAATCACACCAAGATCACAAAAAAAAACCCACCTCAACGCACCCACTTGACCACCTAAATGACCCCGTAAACCATTTAATAATCACATTCATGCAATAATTAGCATAGATCATCAGCATCTAAATGAATGCATTCAGAAACCATTAGTTATGATACCAAAAACCCATATGGGCCCTAATAATTTTCAGTGGTTGACATTATTTTCATATATATATAAGTAGATGCTTTCAAAGAATATACCAAAGCATAATTGCCTGCTTCCTACAACCACATTTAAGGGGTTGCGTGCCAGTTGTCTATCCCAAACACCTGGCAACTAACGGTTTTAACTGTCCGTTACAGTAAAAGCATCCAACAGCGAAAAACGACACCGTTTCATCAACGAACGCCGTCACAGTAACTTATTCCAGATTAACAATTAAATTTCTCTCATCAACTCGGAGAATTAAAGATTTTATCGGAAACCAAACAAGATCGTAAAGGAGAAATTGAAAAACAAAAAAAATACCTTTAATCTGATGATGTACTCTTCTTCTTTCTCAACAAAAAAGCTGTTGAATTTCTCAAGCTCATCATCTAACAGCTTAATAAAATCAATCTCTTCTTTTGTCATACTTCCTTCCTTGCAATCTCCTCCTCCACCACCTTCTGCGGCGGCGAATCTTGGCTTTTTCAACGGCCGGGAGTCTCCATTGTTCTTGGTTGTGCTGTTGTTATTGTTTGGCTCGATGAGTTTCAATCTCTTCTTGAGTTCTTTGTAAGAGAGAAACTTGTCTCTCCATTCAGGTAATGTTTCTTCAATCTGGTTGCTTAAGCTTTTGCCGAATTTCATTTCGAGAGGGGGTGTTTGGTTGCTGAGAAAATGGGAGAGAGTGAGGGAGAGTGTGGGAGAATACGAGGAAGTGGAGGAGAGGGGGAGATATAACGGTAAAGAGAAGAATATTCGAAGGGTTTGGAATATCCAATTTTGTGTCCATTTCATCAAAGGGTATATCTCTGGTTTTATTCTCTTGATAAAGACAAAAACAATAGATTTATTGTTTATTTATGTGTACTTTTTGTGACGTACGTTTTGGTCCCTGTCTTTTATATTTGTGTTTTTTAATCCTTTATTGTTTTAATTTTCCCAATACTAACTCTATAATTTTTCAAAATATTCATTTCGGTCCTCTACCTTTGAATTTCTAATGAAAAGCAATGGTAGATCAACATTTTTAATCCTTGCTTTTATTTATTTTTCTTATGTTTTCCTCCCAAATTCCCTTAGCATTATCAAACCTGCTCGACCCAATAACCTATATATCCAAGACTTGACTTAGTTTGTGTTTGATTTTGTATTAACCTGATCAAATTTTTGTGAGATTTAATTAATTTTTTTAATCTAAAATGATATCTTTTTAGTTTTTTAAAATATTTATCTAAAAAATATATATTTATCTAAAATGATAACATTTCAACTTGTCACCGAGGTCATTTTGAATACATTTATCTAAAATGATAAGTCGTGTAATTTAGCTAATTTATGAGGGCTGAAGTTAATTCAATCTCCCTGCCCCACTCTTCAGACTTGACAGTAGTCTCTTTGAATACAGAAGGGAAAAGAAAATTAAATAACATCAAATAAAAAATAATAATCTAAAAGTGGCCAGAGAGCTGAGACCATGCCCAGCCGTTTGGAGACTCACGGTGTTTCATTAAAAAAAAATTATTTTTTAAATTAATATTTTAATAAATTTCTAAAAAAAAAATACTTTAATACATAACGTTAAGAGATAGAACTAGAAAGAGACAAGTAGAGGCTCGGGTCCAAAAAAAATTTAGATTTTTTTATTAATTTGTGTTTAAATATAGAATAGTGTAACATTTATTTTATTTTAAATAAATAATTTTTTTAAGTTCTACTTCCCTATCAAATAATCTGAGCTCAACCTGGAAGCATCATGAGGCAAACCTAAAGAGATATCTTCATTAATGAGGCAAGGTATAATTCCAAGGCATTAGAGAATATCCATGCCCTATTGATCAATATCTACTACCTATCAGTATTATTCTTTATTAAGGTCAGAAAATAAAGCCAAAAACATGCATGACCCCAATCACCGCAAAAGATGTGAAATATATATATATATATATATATATATATATATATATATATATATATATATATATTCTTTATTAAACTTACAATTTAATATTATTTAAAATCTTTATTTAATATCAATTTAATATTTTTTAAAAAAAATATTATAAAATACATAAAGTCACGATAAGACTGAAAATGATATTTTTGGTTGAATTGATCTTATTCTTGGTGGTCTCCCTAACCCCCAACCTAGGGATATATATGTCGTCAGAGGTGGAATTTTAATCATTGGACTATTTAGCCCTTTGAAAAAGATAGAGGATTCGGATCTTTTTATGGCATATCCCCGGATTAGAATATACTCTTTGGTCATTTCTCTCTAATTTTCATACCTGAAAGGGAGAAAAAAAATTATTGTGACTGATGTCTCTTCTAGCTGAAAAATCCCAATACATCGAGAAAAAATCTCTTAATATTTATTTATCTTGTTAACAAAGGATTAGACACACATCGAGATTCTACACAAGTTTTGTTTTTTTTGGTGGGGGAGTCAGCACGTTGCTATTCACACCATAAAATTAGTCACAAAAGTTATTGATCGAGTCAATTTAGTAATTTTTTATTTTATCCCAATTCAGTATATCTTCAATCTTGATGTGATTTTTTGTTGTTTTTATGATGCTTTAACCTGCATCAATCAGTGAAATATCCGACTTTAATTTTCTCTCTGTGTTTTTTTTGAGCACGCATGTCACTTCATTTTGAAAGCTTTGACAGATTTATGAAATGAAGAAATGCCTGGAGGAGGATAAAGGATGAAAGCATTGGCATATTCTTTCTTGGGTGCCTTTGTGCTCCCTAAAAACCTTATCTTGGGAGTTGGCGGTCCATCCCCTCAATTATTTTATCTTTAATGATAGTCTCTCTCGACAGGCAGCTTGGGCCCTCCGTTGCTGAGAATTGAGACTAACAATCCTCAGTTAATTCTTGTTTTCTCCCTGCACAGTCTTTGTACAAGACATTTCGAAGGTTTTGGTGCCTGTTCAAATTTGGTTCTATTCCATTGTTACTGAGACATATCAAGCCACTAGCTAGATAATTATGTTATTGGTTTAACTAGTGAATCATTAATTAATTGAACTATTGGATTAGTTATAGTATTGTTAAAATAATTAAGATTAAACATAAAAAGAAGGTTAGAATTCTGAA
This sequence comes from Populus trichocarpa, assembly GCF_000002775.5. Lineage (NCBI taxonomy): Eukaryota > Viridiplantae > Streptophyta > Magnoliopsida > Malpighiales > Salicaceae > Populus > Populus trichocarpa. The sequence continues at coordinate 14,164,853 of NC_037302.2, read as the reverse complement.
TAATCTGTATATTATGAGTGATTAGTTTTAAACTAAATATATATAAAATATACATAGGTTAAACTGAAAGTATTATTATACTCTTAATAAATAAGACTATATAAATATTATTTAACAAGTATAACATGAATTTATATTAATTAATAACAAAAAATTAAAAAGTATGAGTGTTTTTACTGCAGTAATCTTAAGTGAAATATCTATTTATCCCTTTCAAAACAAAACTATATAACTGAAAATAACACAAAAAAACCATATGGAAAAGACCCAAATAGCCCTCATCATCAGTTTTACTTTTGAAAAATATAAGTGCAAAGAGGTTATTTCACTGTGCATACGAAGGAGAAAAATAGTAAAATGCTTTCATACCCAGTTTTATTTTTTTAACTTCTAAGGGAATGTTTATTATTACACTGTTCATGCAAAACGTAAAAATATTTATTTAACCCCTAATAAATATGACAATGACAAATAAATCCCATAAAGGATATGTTTGAGATTGTGGTAGCGGTGACGGTTCAAAGTATTTTTCGCTTAGAAATGCATCAAAATAAAATTTTTTATTTTAAAAAATTATTTTTGACATCAGCACATCAAAACGATTCTAAAACATAAAAAAATTATTTTAAGCAAAAAAACTTTCAAAATTTAAGGTACCGCATTCCCAAATATACCCGAAAACTACTTTCATACCCCTAAAACCATGTGATTTGAGTTTTTCATGAAAGGACAAAACAATATTTTTATTACTGTAGTTCGGTAAACTATGTATTGATGCACCGTAAATAACTGAGTTATTTTAGTTTTTGTAATAAACCATATATACATTTAATACTTTGTATAAAGATTATTTTATAATAGCCTTACATGAACCAACATTTCAAGGATCGATCTGCTTTTGCCATATGCTGTTGTTTCAAAGTAAAAAACAAAACAATTTAACTGTAAAGAAGCTGTCTTGTGACAAAACTTGTTTTGCTTAACAACGTAGCTCTCCAGTGACAAAAGTTTCGTGACTGACTCCGACATGTTCCTGGCAAAGCTCGTATCTAACGTAGCATATCCCACAAATTATATATATATATATATAAAGTTTTCTGTATCTACTATATGTTCCTTATTTTGTTTGTGTCCATGCCTGTCCATGCTGACAGCAGTATCGAAGATATTATAAATTAAATCTATGAAACAAATAGCATATATGTTAGAACTCGACCAATTTAATTATAAACTAGTAGATATTCTTTGAAGGTTACTGATGAAAATAAAGAAGCCTGAGAGTTGGATGTGTTTTCGTTTTTATATATTTCAGTAATCTTTGAATCATATAACACATACTAACTAAAATTAAATCAATTTTTAATATGGTTTTAAGAGCATTCATTTAGAGAAATAAACTCTTATGAATGATATGCATGTTAGTCTCGATATTTATTTGAATTTAGAACGTTAATAAAATTAAGAAATATATCGTTTCTTTGATGTCAAACTACTTCTACGATTTAATTTGCTTGAATGTTATCAAATGTAGATTTAATTTTCGAGTTTTATTTTTCGTAGATTAATTAATGAGAGATTGATAAATAAGATATATCTCATGCTTTGAAAAAAAATCAATTATATGCTGTCCTCTATATGCTGATTTTCAACTCAAACTTGCCCGATCATGCTAAAACCTTGCTATTTCCATACGGAGTTGGGAGATATTTCTTGTGGCATACATGTTTTAGTTAAGCCTTCCTTCTCTGTCTTGGAAAAAGATAGATGTGCTTTAATAAGTTTATTTTTTTACCAAAATTAGCACATGGAGCCCTCAAAGCTCCCTCTCAAGCAGAGGGGCAGACCTTCAGGCAATATATACTTAGTTTATTAGTCCATTCAAGAACATATTGTAGGACCATAAAAAAAGATAAGAGCGGCAGATAATTGTTCAGATCATTAGTCCATTCAATACTATATCCTTAGACCTTTAAGAAAAAGAGAAGCATACTGTTGAAATGACATGATAGGTCTCAAAAAATGGCATTTTCTATCATGCAAGAGAAGGTTTAAATATAATTCATGGAGGATTAGTTGAGATGTATCAAAGAATCATCTCAACCCAATAGCTTAAGCTGTTAGGTGAGGTCCCAGGATATGATTTATATTATTCTCTAACACACCCCCTCAAGTGAAAGCCCTTTGGGCTTGAAACTTGCACAGGCCCACATTACCTTGTGCTTAATTTTTATCAAATAAATGGGGATGGTGAGATTCGAACTCGAGACCACTTGGTCATCAAGGCTCTGATACCATGTCAAAGAACCATCTCAACCCAATAGTTTAAGCTGTTAGGTGAGGTCCCAGGATATGATTTATATTATTCTCTAACAAGATGCATGTAAATTAATCTGGTATAATTGATATAATAAATTAATATAACCTGAATGATATCAAAAATTAAAAAAATATTATTTTAATAAAAAAATTGATTGATTTAGATTACTTAGAGGGATTATGCTTTTCCAGGTTTGATCTTAGACCGAGTATGACAATTACGGGCATGAGATCACATTACAGGTCTATAATCGAAGAAGAGAAGTGGTGTGATCATGAGATTTATAATTAAGACCCACCATATATATATTTTATGGTATTGCAACACTTTGCAGAGTTGTCTGATCATTAAATTAAATAATAGATACATAGACAATTACTCATTGTCGATCAGTGGATTGTCTGTAAGCGAATATAATAGCAATTAAAATTTGAAATAAAAGATGAAGTTGAAATTAAGAATTGAAAGAATTCTGTATTCGATAATGTAATCCAAGATAAATTATGCTCTACCTTTTTATATATATAAGGATAAATTATTGCATTTAATAGGAGATCTCAAAGGTCAGTGGTACTCTTGCACAAATAAAAGGGATGGGATCTCGTGTTGGAGTCTCAACTTTATCATAAATTCTAAATAAGTCAAAACACATTGAGACCCAAAACTATGAAAAAATGGTAGTCATTGAATATGATTATGATTGTTGGAATCAAATTTTATAATTTTGATATTTAGTATTAGAAAATATAAATATTGGACCAGCTAATAAAAAATGTTAACTGATAAAGCCATGAAAACTTCAGACTGGATTGGATTTTTTATTATTATGTCTCGTCTAAGATAATTGAGTTTGAATATAAGTTTTTCTTTCTGGATTTGACATGAAAAAACAGGTTTTTTTTTAAATTATAAAATCTTTTAATACTTAAATCAATAAATTTGATCCACTGAACTTTGTATGCGATGATGAATGATTTAGTGGTGTGAAACACACTTTAACTTCTCAAAATTCCAAAAATAAATAAATATATTAAGGTGTGTGTTATGGGTATTAGATAGCTCATAATAAGGGTGTTAATATAGATGAGGCCATTCAGGCCTAGACCTTGAGGCCTTGCAAGGCTGCTCTAAATCATACCATTATTTTCTCAAGAAAAAAAAAAACCCATTTAAAATAAGTAATGACAGGCCCATGACTTTGTTTCAAGCTAGTAGCTAGCATAGATTACCTACCTATTTTGCCTGCTTGCTCCAGCTCCATTATGCAGTATAGACAAGTACCTTTTCAGTAGTAGTTGAGAATAGGATCCACTTTCAAGAATTTATTATTATTATTATTATTATTATTAATATGAATATTCAAGTTAATTTGTGCATATCTTAATTAATTTTATAAATTTTAAAATTAATAATTATATAAAACTTCAATAATTTTTAAAGTTGATGAGAATCAGAACCGGACCTAGCACTTACAATAATTTTACTTTCTCTGGTCCTTTCCTTCCTTAAAGACCTAGCTTTAACAATGTCACTCTCAACAGTGAATCTTGTTCCTCGTTTCCAAAGAAGTAGGGTGTTATATACGATACATCACCAAACTTCTACAGCAAATTCAATTATCATCTAATGCTGCTATTTAATTACTTCATTGCAAGATAAAATAGTTATGATCAGTATCTCTATTTTACCACTTACAACATCAATATCATCAGGAATTGATTATACTTTGAGCTGATTACTTTTGCATTTCAATAATATTATAAAAAATATATTTTTTTTTATATTTTTTTTGTTTTAAATTAAAATATTTTTAATAATTTTATATCGTTTTGATACGTTAATGTCAGAAATAAATTTTAAAAAATAAAAAAAAATATTTTGATATATTTTCAAGTAAAAAATATTTTTTAAAACAACTACTATCATAATACTAAACAGGCTTAGGCTTTTTATCGTAAAGTGGTCCTAAATTTACATAATTTTTCATCCTAAAGTCTATTATGGGACAATGTCATGGTGACCTAAACTAGATTGAAATGGACCACTCTGATTCGTAACAGCACAGTCATTGTCCAAAATTCGGCTCCCTGAATCTTGATTATGGAAGCTTACGAGCCCCAACAAATTATGCATCGCGCAAGATTTGAGAATTCTGTAACCGCCCTGCTTGCTTACCCTTTTGTTCTACTCCATGTTATGTCCAGTCTAGGAAAGGGATGAGAAAACAATGATTATGTAGCTTGTGGAAACAATCCAGGCTCTAATCAGATAATTAATCCATCCTGTTAATCTGATTGAAGATGAGATATTCATATCGGAATCGGAAAACTGATATAAAAAGGCATGTTCTTTCAGCACAACAAGGTCTTGACTTCCATTGATAATCAGCAGAAGGATGATACAAATAATCAAAATCTTTTTTTTTTTATTCGAGGAAACCCTATCCCCGGAAAACATACTTTATGGGTCCAGGTGAGCGAGTAAAACCCCGGCTGTCCCAGGCTCTTACAAGAGATACACATCCTAACTCAAACTCGAAACCTGTTGTGCAGATCTAAAGTCTTTTGCCATCACACTACGTTTCCGGGTACAATAATCAAAATCTTATGTTAGTCTTTGACACTCCATCTACAATTTGTCACCATATTCCTTTCCTAACTAATTTTGAAATCAATTAGTCTTCTAGAGGTCATTGTCAAGGAGACCTTAAATTTGCCCAAGAGTGAATTCTTGATTCAAACTGCGTACGAGAAAAACTAAGTATAGGCCTCACAAGTCAAACTACCCAGGAAAAAAAAGAGAGAAAGCATTAAATGATGATCAGCCGACAACTGGGCTGGCTTCTGAGTCTTTCACCATGGGTTTTAAGAGCATGATGATTCTGTAACTAGTTCTTGCAGTCCACTTGCATGATTTTCCACCACAAAACTATACTGTACTAACTATCAAAACATGAAATAGAAAAGCTTCGATTGGATTTATCATACTTGCTTTGACATTTCAATGAAAGATGAGTGTTCATAATTAATTAATATTAGATTACTGTCTAGGAACAAAATAGAAAAAAAAACGAGAGTTAGGACAGAAGAAACGAATGGAATATTGGACGGACACCTAACTATGTTCGATAATTAGCAACCTGCTATAATTAATTAACATTCTAACAAGTCGTGGAAAGGCAATTAAGAAAAAAATTATTTTGAGGTTAGGTTACAAATCCTCCTACCCCCAGCTTAATAATAGGAGGTTTTCTTCCCCTGAATTTTCTATTATTTTTAGCCTCTTGTTAAAATGAACCAATTTGCTTTGTTTTTTCTTTTCTTGACTATTTAGCCTCTTAGTTATAGCCTGATTGAGATGGGTTTTAATTGCAGTTATTTTTTAAAAAAATTTTATTTAGAAATATATTAAAAATATATATTTTTAAAAAAATTATTTTTGATATTAACCCATCAAAATGATTTGAAAACGTTAAAAAAATATTAATTTAAAGTGAAAAAAATAAAAAAAATAAATTTTTTTTAAAATATTTTTAAAACACAAAAACAAACAGTAATATACAAACTACAAATAGAGACAAGCACACCAACAAATTTTAAATCTAATATTAAAATTTGCCAATTAGAGCCCACAGAGTTCGAGAACATATCTAAATTAAGTCTAAAAGATGTTATTTCAAGATTCTTTTATTGTTATTTTTTTTCTTTATTTTTATTGTTATTTTTTCATTCTTTTTTCTTTACAGATTAGATCAGTTTAGCAATTATTTAAATATTCTTATATTAATTTCGAGAACATATATATTTTTTTAAAAAAAAATTATTTTTGATATTAACCCATCAAAATGATTTGAAAACGTTAAAAAAATATTAATTTGAAGTAAAATAAAATAAAAAAATTTAAAATATTTTTAAAACACAAAAACAAACAATAATATACAAAGGAAGACAAGCACACCACTAAATTTTAAATCTAATATTAAAATTTGCCAATTAGCGCCCATGGAGTTCGAGAACATATCTAAATTAAGTCTAAAAGATGCTATTTCAAGATTTTTTTATTGTTATTTTTTCATTCTTTTTTCTTTACAGGTTAGGTCAGTTTAGCAATTATTTAAATATTCTTATATGTTATTTCTGAACAATTTAAAACCATTTACTTTTAAATCATTCATATCATAATTTTCTTTACAGTTTATTCTTTCTTTTTTCCTTGCAACTTAAAATCATTCGTATCTATTTTTACACGCTATATATGTCGTCAATAATCACAACAGGAATAATGCAAGACCATTGCAAATAAATCAAAAATTTACGTGGAAACTTGAAGATGAGATAAATGGTGCTAAACAAGGATTAAGAAAGCTGAAAATGCTCATAATTAAGATGCCCAGATTTCGGGATTATCTTTAAAATAAAAACTGCATTCATTCTGAGCAAAAAAACCAGGCAAGTCATGTATCCTAGAAAGCTATATGCACGGTGCATTATTTGAAGCTTAATTGCTACCAAGAGCTATGGCCATTTTACTAACAAGGGCGTCGGCTTGTAAAACAAGAAACCAACAGAACTGATGAAATCCTTCTCCAATATTTTGCAATTTGCAAAATACTTCCCTCTTTGTCAACGAGCATTCAATGGAGGATTGAAAACCTTACCTCCAGCTTAATTACATGTCAGCGGCTTTTCAGTCAATAAGAACAACGACAACGTAGGCTAATTACAGAGATAAAGACACCCGAGACAGAAAAGACGAGATATAATAAAGAATGAAGATGATGTTGTGCGTGGTAGACATAATAAAAAGAGAATGTCTTTATATTTTACTTTATTTGATTGACAAGGGATGAATAAAATAATGAATATAGATTATTATTTTACTTTAGTTTAGAATGGGCATTGATTTCTTTGACCAACTCAAAATGTTAATTTATTTACTCATCAAAATCATGTTAAGAAAGTATTTATAACCATCATATAAAAAGATAATTCAGATAATATAATTAAATTATAATTCACTCAGCTATTAAATCATTTTTCTATGTTAAAGAATCATCTCAACCCAAAAGTTTAAGCTATTAGATGAGGTTCCATATGATTTATATTATTCTCTAACACATCCCCTCAAGTGAAAGCCCTTTGAGCTTGAAACTTGCATAAATCCACATTACCTTGTGCTTAATTTTTATCAAATAAATGGGGATGGTGAGATTCGAACTCGAGACCGCTTGGTCATCAAGACTCTAATACCATGTCAAAGAATCATCTCAACCCAATAGCTTAAGTTGTTAAGTGAGATCTCAGGATATGATTTATATTATTCTCTAACACTCTAAATATATTTCATAACAAAAAAAACAATTAAACCAATCATAGTTAAAATCTAATATAGTTGAAAATGCCAGATAATAATTTCATCACTTATGCATATTTTTTTTTCATTATCATTCAATCCTCACATGTTCATTATTTTTGGTTAAAATATAACATAATTTTTTTATGATTTTTGCTTTTATATTTTCTAGTTTTCAAATCTAATGATAAAAATTAAGTTAATTAAAATCAATAGTCTAGATTTGAATATAAAGATATAATTCTAACATTTCTTTCATGAAGTATATATACACTTTTATTTAAGAAATGAAAAATATTCATTGATTGCACAACACCTACTATACTTCTACAATATATAATATCAATCATTATAGTACAATAGGTAAAAAATTACCAGTTGTGGAAAGAATAAAGATGAATTTAATTTTCTCTGTCAAGCAGAGAGGCATCCCTACGAACTACCTATAGCAAGAGTCACTCGAGGAAGTAAGTGATGACGTAAATTATAACATGCGCATATGACTTCATTAGAATTATTTTCTCTAAAAATAGAAGCATCAGCCATAAGCTCTTTTTTTTGTTTACTTCTTCTGCTTCCACTTTTTCGTTTTTTCATAAATAAGTTGGATTTTTTTTTTTTATAATCCGGAGTGTTTAAGCCAGTTTATACACACCACAACTAATTTTCAGATCTACTGAACACCCTGTAAATCCAATAAACAAGTAAGATATTGTAAAGATAACAGGCATTCACATAAAGATTCAAACTTAAAGTGCAGAGACAGGAAATACCTTGCCAGGACCGTATGCCAATAACCTGGATGCATAAGTTGGATCTTTTCTTATGACCAGAGGTTGCCTCGTATTTTTGGCTGAGGCAATGCAAAGGCAAACAGTTAAAACAATATATTTATATAATCAAATTATGTTCTTGATGGGTTGATAAGGGGATATAAATGCTCCTTCTTTAATTGATTAATCACGGGGATTTAAAATATAAATTTATATATCAAATCAATTAATTTTAAAAATAAAAATAAAAATCAATTGTGAATGAAATCACCTGGGTGATTAAAAATTTAATTCATTCTGACGAGGCTACAAAAATTAATAGAAATATTCTGAAATGAATTATTTTTTAAGATCCTTGTATATTATTCACAGTATATTCTATGACCTTCACTTTCAGACTGCAATGACTTCTTCTATGATGGTATCTTTAAAGGTTATAAATCTTTCCTTTAATGAATATCTTCACAATGTCTTTTATAGGTTTCTGGGGATGTTGATAGGAGATCCTTCAAAGATAAAGTCAGTACAAAATATTTTTATATGGTAAAAGATATTAATAAAAGTATTAACGACATAACGTGGACGCATTCTTATCCAACTTAGAATTGGATGCCGAACGTGAAGTTGAATGTTTAAAAAAAACATAATTTCATTTTAGATCTCATGAGATTATCTTTAAATGGGGGAGGTTTTTAAAAAACCATGACCCATCACAATCCACTTGGTAGGTTGTCTTTGGTGGGGATGATACCTGTACAGAGTTGGCTAGGAGAAAAGTAGAATGATATTATATCATATAAACCAATCTTGTGGACAAAACGAAGAGGACTGTGGCATATCATTGATTTTAATTGTTTGTGTATTTATGCCTCTTTTGCCAGGATCTTTCTGACGGGGAGGCTGTGTTTTCAGTAACAAAATTTCGATTTTCATCAAAAAGATGACACAATGCAATATTGGGATTGGATTTTTTTTGTATTTTCAAAGACCATGTTTTAGCAATTGATGATATTAGGTATTCTAAGTTTTATTTTCTTATCAATTTATTTTTTTGATGGAATAACTTAATTCTTGATTTATTTTTCAGTGGAGCAGTTTAACTCTTGATTTCTTCAATCAATTCCAAAATATCGCTATGAACCTATATTTGTAACATTCTCTTGGTTTTAAATTAATTGTCATGTTATTATTTAATATAGTCAATTTATCTTATTGTTAAGAGACATCTAATTCAGTATATTTGATAGCTCACCAAATTGAGAGTTGGAATATTTATTACAAAATTAAGTTAGGTTAGAATATTTTATTGTAGAAATTTAAAAAAAAAAATCATGTACTGTCTATGGATTTTTCTCATTTTTAACGCGATCTTTCTTCTAATAGTAAAAATGAATATTATAGCAAACATAATTATGAACTCTCTCTCTCTCTCTCTCTCTTATATATATATATATATATATATATATAAAAGAATAACATGCAAATATTATTGGGCCATGAAATATCCCAGAGCACGCTAAAATTTTTAAAGAATAAAGTAGAGAAATAGAAAGAAAGTCTTTCACTTGCTGAACCATTTTTTAGTCGGTAAAGGTATACGAAGAAAAAGAAAAGAGGAGGAATTAAATAACTGAACAGCTAAAACACAGAAAGAATTTTAAATCATATTTCCATTATTTTCTATATATATATATATAGATATCCTCAATTTCTTCTCCACCCTTTTCTTAATCTGAGCCATAAATGTTTATAAGTGTATTATTTGTATATATTAATTAAAATAGACAAATTATATTATTTATATGTATATATAAATTAAACTAGACGGATTATGTCACTTGCAATCCTATACGCCCTTAACCACTTCCTTAAACAAAACACACAAATTCAGATAAATCCCATGATCATAGCTAAAGAAAAAGGCTACCGTCTCCGTGATCTTGAACCCCAAAAGAAGGGCTAGGACAATTCCTGTTAAGAAGCTCTTCAATCATTTGCAGTGCAATTCTCTCATCTTCACCCATTTCTGCTCTCAATTCTGGCTCTGATACCCCCCCTGAAGACTGAGGCAATGGCAATGTACTCTCAGAAACTTGGCTTTCTCTCTGTCCAAGCTGCACTCTCATGACCCAATTTGAGTCAGAACGCTCACCTGCACGCTTCTGCCAAACCCCAATTAGTGAATTCTCAGTGTCAAGCCTCAAACAAGTCATTGATGGTGATGGTGCCTTGCTACACTTTCTTAGCTTAGCATGGAGGATCTCAGACAAACCATTTGGTGGTGTTGGGAGTGAAGCTTCATCACTTGATTTTGGGTCCTCCTCGTTTGAAGTTTGAGGTATTGGAAAGTTAGTTTTCGCATTACGACCACTCATCAAGATTGCAGCTTGATCATAGGCTCTTGCTGCCTCTTCTGCTGTTTCAAATGTGCCTAGCCATACCCTCCTCTTCCTGTGTCGCAAAACATACAACAAAAACAAGACATAAAATTATACAATAAGATCATATAGTCAAGGATTCTTTAGACTCTAAGAACAAGACTATAAGTAGACTAAATTATAGAAAAGATAAGAGAAATATCTAGATGGGGTTCGTAGAGTAGGCTAGCTTACAGTAAAGGATGTCTAATTTCAGAAACCCAAGAACCCCAATGTCGCTGCCTCACCCCTCTGAACTTTTTTGACTGCACCATGATGGGAGTTTTCGCTGACAGAAGCAAAGTACTGAAGTGTTCAGATGTGGTTTAAGTACAGCAGAGGCTGAGTTGGGATCTTGAGAAGATATACAGCGGAGATTGAATGCAATTTAGTGCAAGAAAGTACATTGTCGACGAACGTCCTATGATGCTTGGTGTATTTAACAAGATCACCTACAACTCGACTCAAGTAAATGTAACCTACCCAAATTTAATAACTGGGGCTTCCTTGGGTTACCTTGCATGCGATACAGTACGGCAGTAGCTAGGGCTTTTATTCCACAAAAATCTTAGTGCTGAATCCTGATCACAGAAGGCAAGATTGAAACTTGATGATGAGATGGGAGTCACGGGACGGATAATTTTGTAAATCAGTAATTATACATGGGGGAGTCTAAAATGCCGATATTGGTAAAATATGGATACTAATAATATTATACCGTTATTTTGGATAAAGTAATAAAAAGAATTCATCAAATTCAAGTACGATTATCTTATCCGCATCTAGATATATTAGCCATTTTAACGTTAGATGGAAAAAATATGGTTTTTCAAGTACTAAGTTATATATAACTTTAAACTATATGAAAAAAATTATTTTATAAGTTTGAATAAAATAAAATCTATCATGAAATAATTTATGAAATTATTTAAATAAAAGTTAAATCAACTTAGATTAAAAAAGAAAAACTATCAAAACAATTATATAAAAAACAAAATCCAAGACTAGCTAGAAAAATTAATTTTTTAACAAAAAAATATTTTTTTTTATAAAATCTCAACATATTCTCAACCTCCCTAGTTACAACAAAATTATATGACACACCACTGCCTTCCTTACACATATGAGTGAAAATGAACAGTTAACTTTGAGGGGATATTGCCTTCCTTACACATATGAGTAAAAATGAACAGTTAATTTTGAGGGGTATTGTTTAACTGGTCAGACTCTAGATTTGCTTTCTAGAAGTTACTGGTTCAAGTCTCACAAACCTCGGGTCTATTGGAGGCTTACATGATCGTTAATTTCAGGGCTCATGGGATTAGTTGAGGTACACGCAAGCTGTCCTGGACACTCATCTTAATAAAAAAAAAAAACAAGTGAACAGCTTCTTACAATGACAGGAAAAAAAAAATTACATAGAGGTTCACATATAATATGAGCACATTATAACAAAATCTAAAAGAGCTTGATTAACTGTAAAATTACTTTTTTATTCTTGAATGGTAAACTTACTCAAGCTTAGTTTTAGTGGTAGCAAAGATGTTTTTCACCGGACATATTAGTTATTAAAGGAGAGGGTTAGACAATCTTTTTACCTCTTAGATACATAGTGTAATTACTAACTTACCCTTAAAAAATAGTTTCTTAGGTCAAGGGGTTTTTCAGGTTTTTCAATTTTTTTATGCAATACAATTACTTGAATACCCCTAAAAATAATATTTCTTAGCTTCGGAGGTAAGAGAACTTTAGTTATTTTTCTATATTTTTTTGTTATTCTCATATTGGGGTAGGGGTAATTGGGAAATTTAATATATATAAAATATTATTTAAATTAAAAAGTGGTTGGTGTCGCTCGTGCTTTTAGGGGTGTCTTGTGCGATGCCAAAACAAATTTGAACATCGTCGTCCGGGACGATGTTTGATGCGTCTTGCGACTCTCCTTACAATGGTGAGGCACGTGCAGTCATAAGACCACTGGTTGAGCTCCGGTCACATATTTTTTCTTCCCTCTCTCCTCCTCTCCTATAAAAACATGTTGGCCTTTGTAAAAAAACAAAACAAAGAAGTATGGTTATTTATTTGTTGAGTTAAATTAGGTCTTTATTTTTTTGATTGCAATGTATTTGGTCTTAAATTATTTATTGAATTAATTTTTTTTTAGTTTTATCCCTTAATATTTGATTTTTATATTATATTTGGTCATCATTCTTTTAATTGCAATGTATTTGGTTTTAGATCCTTATTGATTTAATTTTTTTTCATTTTATCCCTTAACATTTGATTTTTATATCAAATTTAGTACTTCTTTTTTATTGTTATTTTTAGCTTTTCTTATCCTTTTTTAATTGAAATTGTTTTTCAATTTCATTCTTATGATTTGATTTGATTTTTGTGTCAAATTTGATTTTTATTCCTTTTAAATCTATTTTTTTATTTCTTAACTATTTTTTTAATTATTTTTCAAGTTTATCCCTAATTATTTTGGTTGGTTAGGAATTTTACATTTTTATTTTTTTGAATTTACCTTTTATGCTATAATCCAGCCTCATGATCTTTATCACAAGTTCTGAAAGTTAGATCGGGTTAATGTCGATCATTTTTTTATTTTTGTTATTTCATCTATCATCATTGTATTTGATAAAAATTGGTATTCATTGTTTTTTTATTTTTTTTTCTATAGAGTTATTTCGATATCATATCTCAAGTTATGCATCTAGCAGGTTTATCAAGTTTGACTCGATTTTTTTTTCATTATTTTTTATTTTTTTTATTTTAAATCAATGATCAAAATATTAAATTTAAAAAATTATTTATATCATTTTGATATTTTTTTCATCATAAAAAAAATTAATGAGCTCGTGGAGGAGTGCAGATAACCGACCTACCTATTAATGGCTAAAGGAGAGCCACATTGGTGTGACGAAAATTGCTGTGCAGGCAGATGATGATATTAATCCTTGTCCGTTGTCACACATTTTTTGAAATACTGTCCTACGCACATAGACCATTTCCATATTGTCCGCACCGATATAACTTCATGTCCAGGACTTTAAGAGTTAATACTTAGTTTTGAGGCCCACGCCACGTCATGAGTTAAAAACAAAACTTTAAAAAATTATTTAATATTTTTATTAAATTTGACGCATTAAATCAACTTTGCAATCTTAGTATGTGAAAATTATTTCAATATAAATCAGTCAACTTTACTGCTTAAAAGCTATCGATCTTGGCCGATAGAAAAAAAAAAAAAAACCTGAAAATGAAATTGCAAAAATGATAAAATTAATATAAAAAATCTTTCAATTAAATTTATTACGTAGCCCGGGTTAAAATTAAATCATACATGAGTTGTTTAATATAATATAGTCCATTTGATCGACTCAAATGCAATCTGGTTAACTAGTAAAAAATATTCAATGACAGAATTGAGATTCTTTATTGAGTCCACACCTAAGATTTAATGGATTATGGGTTTAGGATATTAATCCAAGTTTAGGGTATTTGTCTGGGTTTGATTTTTTTTTAAAAGCTCATATTTTTATTTCATATTAATCCTTCAACGTTTACTTAATTGGAGATTGACTTTGTTTTTTCTTTTATTCGCTTCATGTAGGAATTTTTACTAATTTTGAAAATAACTCAGGGTTATCTTGAGTCTTTTTATTTGTTGTTCTTTGTTAAATTTTTTAAAAAAATTTTGTTTTTAAATTAAACTAAATTAATTAAATATAAGCATTAAATGCTCACTTCATGACATTTTATTTGGTTTATTTTTTGGGTCGTTGCTTTCACTGCACTCACTGCACGTGCAGTTTTTTTTGGTGTCGTTGTGCAGTCTTCTGTGGTAGTGTTAGAACCATCTCGGTAAGCTCTTTCTAGTGGTGAGACAGTGTTCACGACAAAGCGACGATGAGTCTTAAACGAGCTTCTTCTTCTTCCATGTATGATATTAACAACTTATTTTTTATGCTTAATTATTGCTCTTTTTATCGATTTATTTATTTTATATGTTTTTTTATCATATTATTATTTTAAATGAGCTTATTAAACATAGTAAAGTGTTTTAATTTTTTTTTCTTTAAAAATACTATCATTACTTGAACATTCCTTTTCTCCACACAACGTGTAGGTTAAGTAATTTGGAATTGGAAAAAAATTCTTTTTGAATTAAATAAACTATAGTTAACCTTTTATAAAATACTTCAAAAGGTTTGTCATTGAATCAAGCATGCATAGATTTAGTAAAAAAGGTTTAATTAATAATTAATTCACACTATCTATGATCACATGTATGTAAATACTAGCCTATGATGTTTTAAAAAATGGATTTTATACAAACAAACTTTGGAAATTTGGATTCTTGTGGTGCACATGACCTAACTGAAGGTATTAATTACCATATGGGAGATTTTAATGAAATTAATAACCAAGCCGCTATTCTGGTACTCTAACATAAAGAAAGTCATAAACTTATATGGTTGTGATTTAGAAAAACCTGCCTCTTAATAAATAAGGTTGCGTTTGGTGAGTGTTTTTCTTCTAGAAAAGCGGTAGTTTTTGTTTTTAAATGTTTTTTGAAAGTTTATTTATTTTGAAAAAAATATTAAATTAATGTTTTTTTGTTAATTTTGATGCGTTGATGTTAGGAAAAAATTGAAAAAAAAATTTAATGTACTTTTTAGATAGAAGCACTCTATATTATAATATTAAACACAAATATGGTAAAAGAGAGATACATAAACGAGGTAGAAAAATATTCGATTAAAAAAATAAAAAGAAAGACATAAACTAAATATATTTATAGAATAATTTTTTAATACATTTATGTACTTTTAATATATAAATTACAAAGAGATATATCTCAATTATTTTTATTTTTTAATGTGAAATTTTTATTCTTACATTGAATTTTTTTAAAAAATATTCAATAATTTTTTAAAAAAATTTAAAAGATAAAAACAAACTTATTACGTGTCAAAAGTTGCCGCAGCTGCCCCAGTCTAAACCGTAGATCGTGACTATTGATGAGTTCCTTTCAAAAGAATTGACATGTTAACAAGAAACATTTAATGAAAGGGTTTTTTTAGTGTCCCATTATTTGTGCGGACAATTGCGCAGTTCACCATAAAAACAAATATAATCATGGTATATTTATTAAGAATCATTATTTCAAATAAATTCATGTGTTTTTTATTTAAATTTTATTGTAAATACTTAAAAATATTATCATAAAAAATGATAATTGTTTAATATATTTAAGAAGCTCTCTCCAATAACCCAATATCTGGTATTCTTTATACTAGATTTGATGATTTGTTTATTGTATTTATCTAATATATCTGGTATTGTACTTAGTTCAAAGCTTCTCTTTTTTTTTTCTTGTATCCTCTTATCCTTTTATGGATCTTTGCACTTATAATGGAAATTTTTTGTAAATTACTAATATTTTAATTTTCAGATTATTTGATAAAAAAAACATCGTATCAAGTACTGGAATATCAAATAATAGAGCTGGTGATGGATTATTTGCAAAAGAAATACCAGTTGTCCATCTACTAATATATATTTTAATTTCATAAATTTTAGGGTCACTGAAGATTTACATGATCGTTAACTTCAGAGCCCACAAGATTAGTTAAGGTACATGCAAGCTGGCCCGAATATCCACATTAATAAAAAAAATATTAATTTTTTAGATATGACTTTTAGATCTTTAGTTTTTTTTATATATGAAAAATTTAATTATATGCTACTATGCTTTGTTTGGACATCCTTGTATTGAGTGGCATGTTAGATCATAACTCTGTATATCATGTTAGATCATAACTCTGTATATCGAGAATTCTATTAATCTAGGTTGGCTTAAATATAGATATAAGAACATTTTTCAATTTCAGTTTAATAAAATACTCATCTCTATGAAAAAATAATATTACTGGTTTTCATTTGAATATTTTATTTTTAACATAATTCAACAATAAATACAACCTTATAATTTTGAGTTACTGAATCATAATTAATTTAAACGTGGGACTTAGTATGTGTTTGGTAATATTATCTTTTTAAAATATTTTTTCTAGAAAAAATAAGTCATTGCTTTTAGAATAAATTTTTTAATAATTATGACATTTTTTTTTATCAAAATCATAAAAATCATTAATTTAATATTTTTTATACAAACATATTTTGAAAAATACTTTAAAAATAACTAATAGTTAAAATAATACTAAGAAGTGCCTTAATTAATAAATCCCACAAATTTAATAAATATCTTTATTTTTTCAGAAAAAAATAAAAAAAGACTAATTAGTAATTTGATCAAATAGCAATTTCAATGCAGGGAGGCTGTGAGCTTGATGGAGACATAACACAGCAAGTACACTATAATGGAGAATTGGAGACTTCTAATTTAGTTGTATCTCATTTGATGGACATGCTTTAACTGTAAATTGTAACTAAATCTTTTTTTCCCAGAAAATATAAATACACTACAACAAAAACAAATCAAAATCAATCAAAATCTTCTCTTTTTGTTCCAAAATTGTTTTCAATTGCTAAATCAGTCCAACAACAAGAACTTTGCTGGGATTTGACAGAATATATATATATATATGTTCCACATTATCCACAATATATAATACGAATTAATGTAATATATTCAAAGTTGTGTGTCATATACAAGAAAGATTTTAAAAAATCACTTTCGAAAATTTGTATGATACTTTTAGGTAGAATGCAAGTACTTTTTTTTTTTTTTTGCTTAAAAAATTGTTTTTCAGAAAATGAAATATTTATAATTTAGAAAACCAACGATGAGTAGGATTCCACCCTGCAAAAAAATTTAAATAAATAATTATTTAAAAAATAATAATAAATAATTCTAAGTACCAGTCCTAGAACTCGAAAAAAAAAAACTAAAGATTGTACCCTTGGGGTTTCTTGATAATAAGTTTTTTTTTTTTTTATCAACACGATTTCTTTATACAAGTAGGTAGTTATATATTCCACAATCTTTTCTAATAAAATAAGATTCAAATCCTTCACAATTCTAGTTTTTTTTTGTTATAATATAATAAAGAATTATCTTTATTGCATAGTTTAAGATATAATAAACTTTCAAATGAAGGGGGAAAATAAGTATATTTCTCTTTAATAAAAAACTATTTTTCAATTGTCAAATATTCCGTAGTATATCAGCAAATTATAAATAAATAAAATAATGAAAACCACTCTTTCACGGGACCTTAGATCTCAAAAGCAACATCAATTGTCATGATTTCTTGTATACATAAGCAACGTGCTGGGTAGCCAGCGGGGGACCTAAAATATAAGTCTATCAATGAAAAGTAATTATTAATTGCAAATAAATATGAGCTTCTCCAATAATAATTCTCATAATTACAGGTGGGGCCGACATACATGAAGTGTGGACCCACAGCCACACCCTAAGGATCGATGTGGAGCTATAAGAGCCTCAGCATATATAGATGTGTTCTGTGGTCACCAACCTTTTTGTCTAATTTAATTTTCATTGCTGCTTTAATTGACATCACAATGTAGTTAATTAAATGATCATTAGCCAACTACTCAGGTATCATATTATAAATATAAATATCACTGTTATAAAACATGATTGGCTTGCAGGTATCATATTATAAATATAAATATCACTGTTATAAAACATGATTGGCTTGCAGGTATCATATTATAAATATAAATATCATTGTTGTAACACATGATTGGCTATTTAGAAGGGTCAACTCAACACCTAAACCGGTCTGCATAGTGTGTTTTTTCTTTCTCAAAAAACTAGTGTAGTGAATTTAAAATTCACTCGTATTGTTCATGTTCATGTGAATAATAATTTTTTTTTTGAAAAACTAGTTTAGAGTGAATTAAATTTATTCGCACTGTAATCTCAATTTTATTCCTGATAATATTTTACCTAATTTTATTGCACGCTCAAAAAATCATGTAAACTGTAGTTCTTGTCGGATGAATTTTGTACGTAATGAAATTGTAGATAGTTTATGGAACAATAAAAAATATTTTATATAAAGTATTATTTATTTTATGATGTAATAGTAGTAGTTAAATCTATAATATTTAAATTTAAAACCATTCATATTAATATATATATTTTATAGTTATTTTATAACCTCAATTTAAAAAGTATTTTTAACCAAACACATTAAACTATTTTTTGTTTAACCTCAATTTTAACCACAGTTTTAACCAAACATATATAAATATCAAACCAGCCTCAACTAAAAGTACTTTTTATAAAATAATTTTTTTCAAATCACAACCACAAAAGCTACCACAATATCAAATACACTATAAAAACACAAAAAGAGGTTTGGATACCGAGTTAAAGTTAGATGAGGAATATAATTGTATGGATAATAATAAATGATTATTAGAATAATAGCCTACTATATGTTTAGACTTGTGTATAATAATAATAATAATGATGATGATAGAATACACTAAACAAGATAATTAAAAACATATCCTTTCCATGATAACATCTCACCCACATAACTAAGTTTCAGTCATTGGAGAATCGTCAGTCAATTTCACCTTCCACATTTATGATGGAATCTATTGCTTCTCCTTTAACAGGGTCGTGCTTCAGTAAAAAAAAAAAGGGTCTACAATTGAAGGTTTTTATATATCAATAAAAATGGTCTACAATTCAAGGTTTTTATATGAATTACCCAAAATCCATAATGTTATACAAAAACAGCAAAAAAAGAAAAAAAAAATCTGGTGCCAAAGAACTAAAAATAGCTTTGATATATGCGTTCAGTACCATGTCCCGACACAGCATTTGCTGACTTTCCTTGTCTCCTCTTCTGTCGTTGCTGCAAATGGGAGGACGGGTTGCTATTGCTGTAGAACTCAATTTGTACAGTTGTCGATTTGTATTTCTTCGTTGGATCGGACAAAATTCTACTCCGATGTCCATAGGAATTGATATCTTCCTAGAAAAATTTATTACACAAGGCATTTGTCCAGTGGAAGCGATGACTCGAGGGTCGAAAAGCAGTGTGAAAATCAGGAGATCATGTTGGAGAAAACACGTTTCTCGCCTGTTTAGATTGCGATATATATAAGTTATTTTTAAAATATATTTTTTTAAATTTATTGAAATAATATTTTTTATTTTTTAAATTTATTTTTAATATTAACAATAATAAAAAAAATATAAAAATAAAATTTTTTAAATGCACGAAACCCAACACAAACTCCACCTAGTCTCCACATTCCATACAATACTATATAATTTAGTTGAGTTTTAAATTAAAAAAAATTAATTCGGATGAATTTTTATTACCTATATCAAACCATTTGAATATATATGGAAAATATTGTTTTACCACACTCATTAGCATTGTGGATTACACAATGTTTTTTTTTTTTTGTTTTTTTTTTACCCTTTTTTTTCCATTGATTATTGATTTTTTTATTTAGTCCTTCTATGATATGTTTATGGAGGTTTAAAGTTAATAATTTATTTTAATTTGTCTTTTATATGGTAATTCTAGTATCAAAAAATATCCCAGTATCGGGTTAATATCAGAAAAATATCAAAGCATTATGGTGTGATCTATTTTTTTTAATTAGTTAAATAAAAAATGATTTAAAAAAACTAGGTTAATAAACTTTGTGGAGTCAATAACCCGGTTTGCGGGTTTAGCAGGGTATTTTTTTCTAATTGAACTCGATTATGTGATTATCTATTTTTCTTTTTATCATATAGTTAAAAAAATAATTTTAAAAAAACATGTTATTAAATTTTAAAAAGTCCATAGGTCTGTTGACGGGTATGATGAGTTTAACCCTTTTTTATTTTTTATTTTTTTCAATTTTATCCTTTGATATTTGACTGATTGAGAGTTGAGTTTTATAATTTATTTCATTTTGCTTTCTATAAGATTATCATAGTCTTGAAAAAAAAGAATTTCGGTATTGGTTTGACGCTTGATTTTGCGATTGTCCACTTTTGTTATCATATAGTTAAATAAACAATAATTTAGAAAAAAAAAACAAGTTCTTAATCTCAATGGAGTTCATTACCCCGTTTGCAGGTTTGATGTGTTGACCCGGGTTATCTAATTCACCGGTTTGATATATGTTTTTTTTTTAATTTTTGGTCCTTTAATTTTTCTAATTATTTTTTTTTTACTTTTATTCAATATTGGATTGGTTGAGAAATGAAATTTATGGTTTATTTTGTTTAACTTCTATAGAATTATCACGATCTCAAATAAATATTTTTTTAAGGTTGATACTTAATTTTAAAAACATATAATGTTATAATAAAATTTAAAAAATAATAATTTTAAAAAACAACAGAGTTATTTAAAATATTAAAATCCATAACCTATGTCGCAGGGAGACCAAAGTCAATCCAATCTGGCATTATCTTAATATGAAAAATTGTTGTCTTGAAGTTTTTTTTTTTAAATTATATCATATTTTTACCGGTCATCCAAGTTGTCTTTGAATCTATTAAATTGAATAATTCACTTTCGGACCAGCTCTCACATGGTTTAATTCGAAACTCGAGCTAGGCAAGGAGTCGGGTTAACAGATTTCAAGATCAAATTGCTTGATTAGATTTAATGATACTGCCAAAAAAATATCCATACTCTTAATATTTTTTTAAGTTTAGAAAAAGAACAATTCAACCTGCAGCAAAGCCCAAACGAATATGATAGTATAAAACTAAAAGAGAAAACAAATTCATTATGCATGCTGACACATTTTATTATTCACTATGATAACATAATTACCCTTTTGCCCTTCAAAAAAATAAATGGTCTTGATTTTAAGGGTATTTTAATATTTTTAAATGACCATTTAGTCATTAAAGGATTGACCATGAGTATATGTGTCTTTTATAATTTTAAATATAGTAAAATAATTCAATTACCCTTTAAGTTAAAGTTTTTGAAAGTGGCAAACAAGGCTATTTTTATCTTTTATAAACATGGTAAAATGACAACTTTTCCCTTGAAATAAAAAAAATACGACTAGAGGCCTTCTGGTCTTTAACAATAGTTTTTTTTTGTTATTACTAATTATATGAAGGATAATTTGATCTTTTCTATAGATTAAATATTATTTTAATAAAAATATTATTGGCGCGCAGGAGGTGTTCATGAACTTCAAGCAACGTGTGTGGTTCTTTCTGGAGACCAAAAATGTTTGTTCATTGTGTCGTTGAAATTGCCTCCGTATCCTTTTTTTATTGGTACAATGCATGTCGATGGTAGTGAGACGGTTTGTTGTTGGTGAAGTTTTTTTTTTTTTTCTTTCTCTCTTAAAAATTATAATTTGATACTCTTTGTTGTTGGTCTTTTAATTTCATTCCTTATTTTTTTTATTTTTTATTTTTATTTTTGATTATTTTATGAGAGTTTTATTTATTTTAATTTCATTTTAAATCTCAATTTATTATATATTATTTTTTTAATTGGATTATTAAGATATTATGTTTGGATCGGGCCCATTTTCAATCCTTTTGTTCCTTTTTTTCATATATAAAAAAAACTTATTCGCTGGGCACCATTTTTAATCTAGGCCCAACTCAGCAATTTTTGGGTGGATGCATGCCCACAAATCCACCAATAATATTCAATAGAAATTGATTCCTAATTCTTAAATTCTTTTTAATTCATTACAATTTTTTCCCTTAATGTTTATTTAAAATATCGTTGACTAGCGAAAATAAAAAACGGAGATATAAATAATATATTTTCTTATTATTTTTATTTTGAAAAATTATAAATTTAATTTAAAAATATATTAATTTTATAATTTTTTCTCTTTTACTCTAACCAATCACTTCTATATTTATCTCTTTTTGTTATAAAACATTAATAAATAGAACTAAATAAATAAATAAATTATTTAATCTGCCTTTTTTGTCAAAAAATAAAAATAAAAAAATTTCTCCACTGGATAACATAAAGCTACAGTTTAAGTTATACTCGACGCGGCAAGTTCCCATTGGCTAAAGAAACTCAACCCACAAAATCAACTGTTTCATCTACCAGTCTTCTTCTAAAGAGAAAAACTGAGTTAATCACCGAGTTAATCACCCAGTCATGACCCAACAAGACACTCTCTTTTCTCTTCTCACTCCTCTAAAAGCATTCCATTGCAACACCAACAGAGACCCACAAAACCATCTCGCTCGATACACCTCCCCTGACTCAGTCCCAACTCAGTTGCCATGCTTAAAAATGGCAAGCTCAAGCTCCCTGACAAGCTCGGTGGTTTGGTCTCTGGTTTTGATGACAAAGAAATGAAAAATGGAGGGTCCGACCCGGTTCTCGAGTCCGGCGAGGAGCTTGAGATCATGGAGCCTAATGGGATTGAGTTAGGCCACAAAGAAAATGCGTATGAATTTGATGATTTGGTTAATGATACAGATGTGGATAACGAAGATGCTTTTAGGACCCGAAAGAGACCCGATAAAGATGGGTCGGGTCAGGTTTCGGTTATGGAGGTCATTGCAGCTGATGAGAAAAGGTCTGATGTTGAATATGAGGTCAGAATGTGAAATGTTCTTTTCTTGTTTTTCTTCTTCTTGTAGTTTATAATGTGGGTTTTAGGGTTGAAGTTGAATTTTTGGGAGAATTCTTTAGGGTCGTAGCAAAAGGTTTATGGTCAGGGGTAGGCTTCTGGGGAGTGTTTGGTGCTGAGAAAATGATAGGAAAAGGAAAGAAATGTATGTGTGGTTTGTGATTTTCACTTATGTTTGATTTATAAAAATTCATATTTTTATTTTGACAAGAATATCTTATTAGGGTTTTGTTGTTTCAGCCATCTTTTATTTTAGGCCAACCTACATTTGTTTTCTTGCTTGTTAATGGATTATTCATCTTTCCATTTTGTTTTGTGGCTAGCTCTCTCAAAAGGAGATAAATTTGGAAAAGCTAAGGAGGATTGCTAGTATGGGGCTTCCTGATGGAGGAGGATTGAGGGCAACAGCTTGGAAGGTACATAGCTTTTATTGGTGGATTATTTTGTTTGCACTGTTGGTTAGTGAATTTTATTATTATTTGATATGGATTCTATGCCAGCTTTCGGAGTAGTTCTGTAAGTTTGCAGTGATAATAATGTCACTTTTATCATACTGAAATGCACCAATTGCCTACAGAATTGAATAAGTTCTGAAGATTTTCCTCCGTTAATTCAGAAGTTCTCGCAGAAATTTGTCACTAAAACCATGATTGTTGCCTGTTATGGAGGGAGTGACGGTATAGTTTGGTAAATTATGGGAAACAATAGAAATAGCTACGACAGAGTAGAGTTTGGTTTGGTAATATGGTGGGGAAATGTATTAGTTTGATGAATTATGTGAAGCAATAGACACAATTATGACAGGGTAGAATTTGGTTTGGTAACATGGTAGGGAAAGCTTGTCTTGTTTGCAGCTCCATTTTCCTTGTAGAAACTAAATTTATCCCATTACTCTTCTCACCTGTGTGCTAGTGAACCGTAGAATACTGAGCGGTTGGCTTCAACACTTTCTTATTATCAAGAAACAATAGAATTTCTCTTTGGTTGTTAACCTAAAAAACACTCTACCTGAGAGCAAGGGATTGAAGAATTTTCGAGAAAGTAAGGAAGGGGTTGAGGATGATCTAAAGGCAATAACAATGAGGCTTTCAAATCTCTAATATACCCAGCTGCTTCCTTCCAGCTTAAGCAAGATCGAATTGGTTATAGAACACACTAAAGTTCAGATGCACAAAGTAAGAACAATTAATGCATTACTCACACTTTATTCCTGAAATCTCAGCTACAAAGGGTACTTTTTAGCACTGTTCATAAATCAATAAACTTACAGAAAGAAGCACTAACCTAATAGGAGTTTCAGGGCTTAAAAGGTCCTGATCAATAGCAAAAACAGTGAACTGATATGATTCCTTCCACATCTTCTCCTCAAGCAAGTTCATTTTGGTGGTCCGCTTCTATCAGGAGTAACGTCTCATTTGGTATTCTTGACAATATATGTCATGTTCATGATTCGGAATGCTGGAGATCAGAGAGCGTTATCACCTTGCCTCAACAGTTATGTATACTGCTAATGCTGTCTGGATGAGAATATATTATTCTAACAACTAAACTTAGAAGAATAAAGTTACTGGGTTGTTATGAAATAATAGGACTACATGTTAAAGTTAATTGAATTATCTATAGTCTACAAATCATAGTCAAATTGAATCGCTTGCATATAAAAATGACAGCTTTAATCATTTAATATTTCTTTTTAAGTGAATATGACTCTTGAACATCCTTAAATCTTAATTTCTGGCAGCTACTCTTGGGTTATTTATCTCCTTCTCATGATTTGTGGGAAAAGGAGTTAACCGAGAATAGACAAAAATATGCTATGCTAAAAGAGGAGCTTCTACTGAGTCCTGTAAGTTTCTGACTGCTCTACCTTCACATCTTAACTTAGTTTCTTAATTTAGTAATAACTGGTTTCAATGTTCTAATCAAAATATTGAATCTAGACAGTCAGAGTACACCAGGGTAAAAGAAGATGCTATGATTTCTGCTGAGCTGAGTGGCGAACATGATGATGCCGGACCACTTAAGCGACAAGGAATTTCTCATGGAGATCACCCCCTGAGTATTGTTAAGGCTAGTGCTTGGCATCACTACTTCAAGGTAAATTCTCCACCATTCTAAGGTGCCTGGAAATCCTTGTGCTAAGTTATAGCTGATGAGCAACACTGCATTTATAGCATACAGAGATTGCAGAACAGATTGATCGTGATTTGCTGCGCACACATCCAGATATGAAATTCTTCTCAGGGGAGTCCTCATTCAGTAAGAAAAATAGGGTATTTCTTGCCCCCCAATCCACTCTTCTGCTCTTTCATTTCTATTCCTTTTGGTTGTTGAATCTTTGTTGATGCTATAGTGCACGCCATAGTCCTTGTTCTCCTTGATGAAAACCTCTTTTCACTCAAATCCGCAGCCACTTGATGAAATTCATCTTTTGACAAGTTGCATAAAACAACAAATTGTATTCATTGCAGCTGTAGCAGTTGTAGTTTAATAGTAAACGAGAATGGATTCTCTCTTGACAGAATCCTATGATATATTTTCCGTCTGCAGGAAGCAATGAGGAAAATTCTTCTTCTATTTGCAAAACTAAATCCTGCCATTCGTTATGTTCAAGGCATGAATGAGGTCTTGGCGCCAATATTCTATGTATTTAGCACCGACACTGATGAACAGAATGCTGTAAGAAATAAAGTCTGCTTTTGGTTCTTGCTTTAGATCTTTGTATTTCTTGTTGATAATATGATCCTGAAATCATGAAGACACAATGTCATTCAACTGAATCCTTTCCTCACTAGAATCCTTTCTACCATTTAGTTTTTCATCTTTTGTTTATTTACTATTTTGGCACGTTAATAAAACTTCTAGAGATGTTGTCGTCTCATAAGAAATTCATATGTTTTTTAATGGATAGTACGGGTGGTTGAAATTTAAACTATTAGGTACAACAATTCATTCATAGAACATGGGACACAAGCTTCATAACACTCATCAGCTCACACCTCCATATTTGCCAGCCAGTTGGATAATAAATGTGAATTGAAAGATTCCTGTAAAGGTGAAACTTGTGTAGTTGAGAAGTTCAGACAGTCCTAAACAGAAGGCAATTCTTTTCACAACCTTAGTCTATTATGCAGGTAAATGCAGAAGCAGATAGTTTTTCTTGTTTTGTTCGATTGCTGAGCGACTCAGTGGATCACTTCTGCCAACAGTTGGATAATAGTCCAGTTGGCATCCTCTCCACTCTTTCCCGCTTGGCAGAATTATTGAAAGAAAATGATGAGGAATTGTGGAAGCATCTTGAATTCACAACCAAGGTAAATATTTTCTTACTAAATGTGATTGTGATAGATGCACGTTTAATTCTTAATTGTTGGATAAATTAAATAAACTTTCCATAGTTCTGAGTGCCTTGGGCCAACCATGTTAGTACCTTTTCTTCTGTTTAGCTGGGAACTATGCTAAAAGGCCATTTGAGATTCTGTTCATCATATTTGAATCAAGTGACGTGAATCTTGGAAGCTTACGCCATCTGTTCAAATGAGCAGGTTAAGCCACAATTTTATGCATTCAGGTGGATCACTTTGCTACTCACTCAAGAATTCAACTTCCAATCCATTTTAAGAATCTGGGATTCTCTTTTGAGTAATCCTTTCGGGATTCAGGTACCTCAATCCCTCGCAATCTCTCTTCAGACTAGCTAACGATAACTAAGCACTTTCACTCCTTTCCAATATCTTGTGGTGACTTAAACAAATGTTCCTCACGGGATGCAAAATCAAATCTGTGCAGGATATGCTATTGCGGATCTGTTGTGCTATGCTATTATGCATGAAAAGCAGGCTATTGAGTGGTGATTTTGCAGCTAACTTGAGGCTTTTACAGCACTATCCTGACATCAACATTGAACACCTTCTCCGGGTAGCTCAGGATTTAAGTGCAGATACTTCATCCTACAGTTTGTCTTTGTAAATTGAACTTGTTATGGTTCTTTGTATACAACTGTTTTGCATAACAAGTGCTGTATTTGACCAAACAAGATATTGAGGTATTGCTGCGAGTTTCTTTCTTGAAGTTTTTGCCTTCCATCCTTTTCAGCTGAAATAAGCATCAACTATCTCTAGTCTTTAAAGATTAAGCTGTCACACCATCAAAAAAAAAAAAAAAATCCAGCAGAAATCAAGATATGACTATTTATTTTGTGCGAGAGCCCAACTTTAAAGACTAGAAAATTAGATATTTGATGCTTATCTAATTTTTAAGCTGTCACACAACAAAATTAAAAGGCTCAGATTAATTACTATAACTGGCCACTTTGATCATAGATGGATTAAGATCTTAAATAAAGACCACAAAACTTGACAGAGATTATAGGAACTCGGAGGCTGGCGAAGTGTTTTTCCCCCCATTCCTTCTCTTCTGCAGTTAATGATATAAAGTAAAAACAATCACTGTAATAGCAAACATCAAATCTAATTTTGGATGCTATTCATGGTACAAGCTCTCAATAGGAAGCGACTGGTGCTGAACGTGTCCTAATGGACACGCTTGGGGACCTCTACTTCTGCAAGACATCGTTAGACCATGACTAGCCAGTCCACTTGCACGCACATCCCATTACTTAGGATCACCTGCAACAGGAACATTCAGTGCTTACTGTAAGCAGGAGATTGTTAGACCATGACTTGCCATGCCAGTTGTGTCCCTGTCCCATATTTAATTGGAACTACCTGTAATAGGTATTGGGTAGGATCAGTTTCTTGTCTTAATTCGTTCGTAGCAACTTACTGCCCAGGCCGAGCTAAACACAATCCATTTCACGTGGTGGTAATTTTCATTTTCTTATCAGGATTCAGAATGAAGACTGGTCTTTAAGCAGTCTGACTTTTTGGTTGGTCCATATATAATAAAACCTTTGAACATGCCTTTTCATATTTTATAAGTCTACACAGCCCCGTCCCTGTCATATCTATGAACATAGTTGTCAGATCGGTATCAGAGATTGATGTAGAAAACCTTGGTGGGCAACTTGTAAGTCATTAGATTAACTTATGAATCACCAAGTCAATTCTGACCAATCATTTTTCTTATAATGGAATTTCTAATTTTTTTTTATAAATCTCTTGGAGTTAGATCTAGTCCAAGTTTAGCTAAGTCAACTAAGTTATTAGAAACTTGCTACGTCAACTAGGTTTTACAGGGTTAATTTTCTTTTTAGGTTCAATTTGACACCTAATCTGGATCATTTCGAGTCATGAATTTCTTAAATCAATCTTCGAGATAGACTGGGTTTAATGACGGCTTAAGAATGAGCATGTGTTCAGTAATCCCATTTGTTGGGTGTTTTAGAAGAAAAGACAATATCTATAGAAGCTTAAAAAAAGTGCAAGGTGTCTATTAAAAGTATTCAGTCTAGAGGAAGCCAGCTGGTTTGAGAAACTTCGTTGTTAGCTTCTACTCTGGGAATTGACTTTTGTCAATAGCATTTAATTGAAGAAGTAAATGAGGCAAAATTATGTATCGCAGAAAACATATCACACAGAGAAAACGTAACCCTGTTATGGTGAAGAAATTTGCAGAAAGCAAAAATGGATAGGGGATTCCCTTGTGCCTAACAGATTATAAAACAATTACAAAGCAATAACAAATGCAATGTATCTTCTTTTTGGAGTTCAATTTCCCTTTCTGAGTCCTAATCTTAGCATGATCAGCCTATATAATTAAACTAGAATTTTTCATGCATCAACAACCAGTCAATTACTTGTGGTTTAGGTAAGGTTTCTTTGTAATATTTCATGCCTGTACAACTTGTTTAGTTGGTGCCAGCATCAGCAAAATTAAATTAAGATCAACTTTCTGCATGAGTTTGCTAATGTCCTTCCTGCTACCTGCTGAAGCATTGTTGCCACTATTTTTTATTGCTTCAACTTTGGTTTAAAGAATTTGCACTGCTTATCTTCACGTTAAGAACAACAACAGTAAACAATTCATTGTTCTTCTCATAATTTAGCTTCTCTTGGTCCTGGTCTTCTGCGTTATCTATGAGTATTGGTGCCTTGTCAGGCATCATTCATACTTGTTCAAGATCTTCCACTTTACGTTACCAGAACAATGGAGCCTGTTCTGCTACATGGAACCCTTCACGTGACTATCTACGAGGCTTGTAGGGTTTTTGGTTCAGGGTGCAGCAAGTTTTGTTGCAAGGTAAGTTCCTAATCTTCTGAGATTTGTAATGATATTTTTCATTAGGTAGCAGCAAGTCTTGATGGAAGGTGTGTTCTCCATCTTGTGAAATGATATTTTACTGTTTTATATCTTAAATTAACCATGCTAAACAACCTTGTATAGTTGTATATATCTTCTTCCTGTTTTTACATATGAACTTCTTGCTGATTTAATGGCTAAGGAACACAAATTCTGAACTTATTTTATGGTGACAAATTAAGCATCTTCTCATTTTTTTTTAGGTGTATGATTTTCTAGAATCTATTTCCATGATGATTTTTAATATGTTGGAAAGGGAATTTTTCAATATTTTGTGAATTACCTGGTGTGTTCTGTATTAGAAAACTATTTTCCTTTTCTTTTCCAGTTTTTTTTTTCAATGGAAAATCGGGAAGCTTGTTCCTTTGATGGAAAGGAAGATGAATTGTTCCAAAAAAAGAAGGAAATATATCAAGATTAAAATTATTTTTATAAGAAAATCAAAATCATAATTTGTATTAGTCATCTTAATATTTTGTATTTGTAATAATCTAATTATAAAATACAAAATATTATTACATTCAAATTAAAAATTATCATGAAAAAGTTATATTGTTAACTCAAAAAAATCTTTATATTAGAATTATAATAAAAATTAAATACATGATAGTAACTAAATATGAAAATATTGTATTGTACATGTCTTTTTTTTCATTTAAAAAATAGTGGAAAACTTGTAAAGAAAGGCTTTGGAAAACTTCTAAAATATGTTTTGTATAAATTTCAAAAACTGAAAAACTAGTTTTTCAATTTTTTGGATCAAGAAATATTATATTTGAACAGGAAGTTTCAGCTTTCCTTGACTCTAGTTTTCCAAAAAATAGGAGTATCACTTTATTTCTCTAATAGTTCCTGATAATTTTTTTCTGTTCTCATCTCAACATGTGATTCTTTTTTCTACCGATTTAATTCGAAACCAGAGTTCATAAAATGTAAATGATGTTTCCTGCAGATATTGGAAAACATTGATAAGACTGTTGGATTTGGAAAAGGCTTCTGTAAACTATATGCTGGAATTTATTTAGAAGAGACTAGAGTTGGCAGAACTAGATTGTTAGAACACCCTCACTCCGATCCGCAATGGTTTGAGTCTTTCCACATTTACTGTGCTCATATAGCATCTAATGTTATATTCTCCGTCAAAGAAGATAATCCTATTGAGGCAGTTGTGATAGGGAAAGCTTATTTGCCTGTCGCTGAACTCCTAGATGGAAAAGAAGTAGAGAAATGGCTTAACATTCTGCATAAAAACCATAGACCCCTGCATAAAGGTTCAAAGATTCATGTAAAAGTGCAGTTCTTTGATGCCACTAAACGGCATTATTGGTCTAGAGGGATTGGAAGTCCTAAATTTCCAGGTGTCCCATACACATTCTTTAGTCAAAGAAGTGGTTGCAGAGTCACTCTTTACCAAGATGCTCATGTTCCTGATAAATTTGTTCCGAAAATCCCTCTAGCTGGGGGCAAGCGTCATGAACAACACCGTTGCTGGGAAGACATCTTCGATGCCATTTTCAATGCAAAGCATCTTATTTACATCACAGGGTGGTCTGTATTTACTAAAATCACTTTGGTAAGGGACCCAACGAGGCAAAAACCAGGAGGAGACATGATCCTAGGTGAGCTACTGAAGAAAAAGGCCAACGAAGGTGTTAGGGTCTTGATGCTCGTTTGGGATGACAGAACTTCAGTGAAGTTGCTTAAGAAGGATGGATTGATGGCTACACATGATGAGGATACAGGGAGTTATTTCCATAACACAAAAGTCCATTGTGTTTTGTGCCCTCGTAACCCTGATAATGGACAGAGCATTATACAAGGCATAGAGATTTCTACAATGTTCACTCATCACCAGAAGACTCTGGTGGTGGATAGTGAATTGCCTGGTGGAGAACTACCAAAGAGGAGGATCGTGAGTTTCATTGGTGGTATTGACCTTTGTGACGGGAGATATGACACTCCATCTCATCCGATTTTCAGGACTTTGGATACAGTACACCACAACGATTTTCGCCAGCCTAATTTCACAGGTGCCTCAATTCATAAAGGAGGACCAAGGGAGCCTTGGCATGACGTTCATTGTCGGTTAGAAGGATCCATTGCTTGGGATGTCTTGGTCAATTTTGAACAGAGATGGAGAAAGCAAGGTAAGGAGGACTTGCTTCTTCAACCAAGAGAACTTGACTGCATTCTTACACCTCCATCTCCTGTTATGCTCCCCGAAGACCATGAAACATGGAATGTTCAACTGTTTCGGTCTATCGATGGTGGAGCTGCTTTTGGCTTCCCTGAAGCTCCTGAAGATGCAGCCAGAGTCGGACTCGTCTGTGGGAAGGATAATGTCATTGATAGAAGCATTCAGGATGCTTATATCAATGCCATTCGGCGGGCAAAAAATTTCATTTACATTGAAAACCAGTACTTCCTTGGAAGCTCATTTTCCTGGAAATCAAATGACGTAAAGGTTGAGGAGGTTGGTGCTTTGCATCTTATCCCGAAAGAACTTTCATTAAAGATTGTTAGCAAAATTAAAGCTGGAGAGAGATTTTCTGTCTACGTTGTCATTCCAATGTGGCCAGAGGGCATTCCAGAAAGTGGTTCCGTTCAAGCAATATTGAACTGGCAAAAGAGGACGATGGAGATGATGTATAGCGATATAGCTGAAGCTCTCCAGGACAAGGGGGTTGAGGCAAATCCAAAGGACTACTTAACATTCTTTTGCCTTGGCAAACACGAGAGAGAGATGCCCGGAGAATATGTTCCTTCAGAGAGACCTGAACACAATTCAGATTACAGCAGAGCTCAGAAAGCTAGGCGGTTCATGATCTATATTCATGCCAAGATGATGATCGGTGAGCTTTTCAATACCTGAAATCTCCTTTTCTTGGAAACTTCTATCAATACCTGAAAACATTCTCATGTTTTCCAGAACTTAACTCGTACAGGTCCTTTGAATTCCAGGAATAGTTTACTTTTAGGTCATAACAACATGCCAAAGTCGAATATTCTTACATTTTGCAGTTGATGATGAATACATAATCACTGGATCTGCCAACATTAATCAACGATCAATGGATGGAGGGAGAGATACAGAGATAGCAATGGGAGCCTACCAACCATATCACTTAGCCACCAACCAGCCTGCCAGGGGCCAGATTCATGGCTTCAGGATGTCATTATGGTATGAACACCTAGGCCAGCTTGATGACACTTTTTGCCATCCTGAGAGCCTGGAATGTGTCCGAAAGGTGAATCACATTGCTGAAAAGAATTGGCACCTCTATTCATCCGAGGTATTGGACGACGATTTACCAGGCCATTTGCTTGCTTATCCCATTGGAGTCACCAGTAATGGAGAGCTCACAGAGCTTCAAGGGACAGAATTTTTCCCTGGCACCAAGGCTCGTGTTTTCGGGTCAAAATCTGAGCTGCTCCCTTCAATCCTCACAACTTAGATATTCTCTCTAATTCATGACCTTGTATCTAGTCAGCAGTTGCCTGTACATATTTAAAATTGAAAATCCTGTGTATTGATGTTGTATCAGAAATCTTTTCCATTTGTTCTTCCAAGAGAGTAACATGAATAGTTTGTTTTAGCGTTATTTTCAAATTATTTTACGTTTCAAAAAGCATAAATTTGTTTTTTAGATATTTTTAGATGGTTTTGATATATTAGTATAAAAAATAATAATAAAAATATTATTTTAATCCAACTAAAATTCGAAAACGCTTTCCATTGCAATATCTAAGCACACAGACCGCTAGATATAAAACCTTATTCCTGATAAGTTATAAAACCAAAATGTCGTCTCAGACGTTTTGTTTTGTAGTGTATATTAATAGAAAAATAATAAGAAATCAATCAAGAAATCCTAGTTGATAATTTGAGATGTCGGCCGTGTGTTTAGTTAGATTCATAGACATAATCAATTGGTGGAAAAACAAGTCTTTCTCAGCACACTTGATGAAGACTAGTGCTCTAGGCTTGGAAATTCCCATCATCTGCAAGATTTTCCGAGCAACATATTAGGTGGGAAGGTAAAAAATCGTGTGGAAAACTGTCGGCAATTTTGTCATTCAATCCTATTTTCCTAGTGGACCTCTCTTTCAATCTCAAAGGTCTAATCCTCGCAATAATGATGCCACAGGAATTATGTGCTCTGTGCTACGCTTGTTTTTGTATTTAAAATTGTATGTGGGTATATTTTGAAAGGTATATTTAGTTTAAAATGATATCAATTTATATTTTATTGTGTTTTATAATGATTTTAATATCTTGGGATCAAAAATAAATAAATAAAATTATTTAGATATATTTTCAAATAAAAACCATTATTAAAAAACATCATACTTCATGATATCAACCATGAACACGATCATCTTCATTCATACAATATGTGGCTTTGAGTGGATGAAAGATCACATTCTATCTTCATTTAACAGATTTTCGTTATATTTGTGCCATTATCATGATTGTTCTTTCAAGGAGAAGAAAAGAATCAATCAGAGTGCTGTTGAAGCACTGTAGATCCACTTTAGTATATGCCTTTTCCAATACGAGTATTTGCTTTTCTTGGTAAGATTTTCTATCATGGGGTCTTGTTTTTATCACATTGTTAGGGTTACTGCTGAGTTCCTAATCACGTGCTTCTCTCTTGGATTCTTCTCTTTCCATGGCTTCGTAGCTCCGGTTTACCGTAACGGTTTATAATGAATACCGACTCAAACCGATATAAATTATATATTATGTAGATATGTATTATATAGAGAAATTAATTTGAAATATATGTACTAACTCATCAAATATAATTAATGTAAGAATACTTTCAAAATGAAAAAGCTAACTTGGATTAATTTGTTTTTTTCACAGTTTGATTTTTTCAGTTATTTTTTTTAATTTTCTCGATTTAATCAGTTTTTCGGTTTTTTTCTCAACCCTAAAATTAACAATAGCTTATTTGAATTAATTAATAACCAAAAAAAAATAATTAAATTTGCTAGATATTATTAATATTAATATATAAAAAATTAAATAAAAAAAAGATTAAGGGGGCAATTGCCCCCTCATCACCCAACGTGGCTCCGCCAATGTATGTAAGTTTTTTTATCCTATAAGTGATATATATGATATAAATATAGTAAAGATTCGACTCATGAATACTATTCTAATTCATATTCTTGTTTATTCTTTCTCAATGTTGTGAATTCATCTAATAAATACATTTCAAAGTTCGAGATCCCTCTAGAAATAAAAGGAGTAAAATATTATTGGAATCTGAATGTGTGACTGAGCTTTTTTAATAAATTAATTCATTTTATTGTTTTAACCAACCTCTTTTCTTGATAATGTGGTAATGAGACAGCCCATAACTAACCTTCATATATATATATAAAGCCATGGCACTAATCAGGATCGATTAATTAATAAATCACATTAGTTTATTGTAATGTGAAAACCAAACTCTAATCCCATTTGCTCCAGAGTCCTTGTCAACCTGATGAGCTAGGCATCTAAGAGACAAACAAACCCCCCTCTTCTGGCATGGGATGATGCTCTGATACATCATGGATGACAGAGGCTGCCTCGCATTTAACCAGAAGAACATTGTAGCCAGTTAGTTGATCATGACTGCAGGCACCGCCAGCAATCGCTTCCTTCAAAGCGTGAAAACATTCTCTGTAATATTCCACATCATCAACAAGTAAGGATTCGGTAGCTGTTATTATTACCAGAGTGACGATGGTTGCTAACTTATTAGATGATTTTGAGATCATGTGTGGTTATTAAGAACAAATTTATTATATTTATAAACCAAAATGAATAATATCTGACCGGTTACCCTGAATTATTATACTTTCTTCACTCTAGTTGTGTTTAAATTAGCCTTATGTATTTACCATAATAGTTATATTAATCTTCCATCATAATGGAAATCAAGCTCGATTGGCTCCTCCTCCTCCTCCTTGACAGAAACAAAATGGTGTTTGAAAACAATTGGATATTGGGAGGCCAAAGAGAAATTCCTTGCATTTAAAAGGGGCCATCTTGAACAAAAATGTAAATTGTTTCGAAATCCTTTGGCATTAAAAGAAAAATAACAAGAGGTTTGTGTTTCTGTAAGAGAGAGAGAGATGTGACTCCAATGTAACTCAATCCTCAAGAAAAAAAAAATAAACCTCTAATTAAGATTGGGACAATATGTAGTATCTAAGAAATTATTATATATGTTGGTAAATTTACAAAAATTAAAAAGCAAAACAAAAAGGTTTTCTTATTCATAACTTAACTTATGGATAAGATTATTAAACATGATTCATGAATTGAAATTAAACATGTTAATTTATGTTATTTTATTTCTAGTTTTTTTAAGTTAAAACAATAATATTTTAAAATAAAAAAAATTAAATCATGTTTTTACGAAGCTATCTAATTTTAACTTAGTTAAATTTTATTTTATTTATGCCGAATTGATTTAGTTTTGAATTGATTTCTTCGGTCTAATCTAGTTTAATAAAACTAATAATTTTTTTAGGATACCATTTTCTTGGCTTTATTCAAAAATGGTGTCGGGAATATGACAAATACAACTCTAGTTATCTACTAATTAAAATGAAAAATTATAAAACACGATTATAATGCTTCATTGTTTTGAACCACAAAAATAGATTATTTTCGAGCTAAAAGTCAAAGAGAAACATAAAACTCCAAGAACAATAAATCTTGTGAAGACAACATAGGATTTCTTGATGAAATCTCACAATCAATTGGAGCATCAGAACTAATTAAGCTCAGTTCAGGGGATAAAAAGCTAATTAAGCTATCTGTAGGTGTCATTAACCACCATTAATTACCGTCTTAACAAACCCACCATTTTTAAACAAATCCCTCGACTTCAAAGGTGTCAATAATCAAGCGCCACAAATTACCTTGTACGGAATATAAAATAAAATTGCACCACCCACCATCCAGCACCGGTGGTGACCGGGATGTGACTTCTACGCGCCACCCACCATTCCTCATTAGAATGGAGACCAAACAATAAGATATTCCCCACCCAGTCCTCTCAACTCAACAAAAAACTGACATCAACTAAAAAAATACTTTTCTTGCCGTGTAATACACAAGCAAATAATTGAAATTAAAAAGACACAAAGTCA
This sequence comes from Populus trichocarpa, assembly GCF_000002775.5. Lineage (NCBI taxonomy): Eukaryota > Viridiplantae > Streptophyta > Magnoliopsida > Malpighiales > Salicaceae > Populus > Populus trichocarpa. Next base: position 14,127,972 of record NC_037302.2, on the reverse strand, counting down.
AAGCCAAAATCTTTCTTTCTCTATTCTATACTTACAAGATCCAATTCGGAGCCAGCCCGGTTTAAGGTTTAGGTTGCTAGTTGATTTGGGTTATTTATGTGTAGATTAACATATTAATCCAAGTTATATTTGAAAAAATTGAAGTTTTTTTAGTAAAAAAAACCGGTTTTAAGTAAAATTCAATAATTAATTAAGTTCTGAATTGATTGATTTATTTATTAAACCAAACCGGGTTTTATAAATATAATATAATTTATTAGAGAAAAAGACTCCACCCACATAATTTATTCAGTCCACACTTCTTATTTTTTAATGAAAATATACAAACCTATCCAAGGTTGTAAGAAAAATGAATTAAGAAGGACTCCTTTTTAACCGGTAAACAAAATCTAATTTTAATATCAAATAAGTAAATAAAACCTAATTTTGATACCAAAAAAATAGTCTAAATACCTTTAAAAAGGGGGAAAAATTGTTTCATTCTAATATCGAAACAAATAAATAGTAACCCAGCCTCCCTCAGATAATGTAAAAAGAATATTTATTATATTCACACCTTAGTCGCTCACCTTATGCTGCCATATATTTATTTATACACCACCTCATGTAAAGGGTAAAACACCACCTCCCTCCTCTCATCCCTACCAAAGCATATTCTCTCATATTCAGCAAGTCACATAACATACTTTATTCAAGTTCCCTTTCTTGATTCATCAACCATGTCTTCTTCACTTTGCTCACAAGGAGTGGTCCTTGCCACAGCCATGGCTGTTTCTGGCACTGTAATTGTACTTGCCTTTCGCCTCCAAAAATCTCACCTTCCTTCTGGTCAATTCCCTGGTGATCATCACCAAATTCCACAGTCTTCACAACAAGCTCTAAGGTCCTGTATCTCACCAGGTAAAGAATATAGCAAGAAAATCTTGTAATGCATTGAACTTACACAATTTGCGTGTATAAATGTTCATTTTTTTACTTTCTTGGCTTATGGTTGCTGGGGCTCTTTTCTTTTCCGTTTCTTGAAGAGGGGAAGAAGAAGAAGGGAAAGAAGAAAAGGGTGCACTTTGCTGAGGATGTGGTGGATCCAAGAGGGGATGGGGAGGAGTTTAGGAGGCAACATGAAGCCGTTTTTCTTAGTCAAAATTCTTGTTCTTCTTCATCAACATCAACAGAATTCAAGAAAAATGGTCAGCAAAGAAGAATGCCTGCAAACAGAGCTGCTCTCTACAATGGGATTCTTAGGGATCGTGGGGTCCAAAGATTAGCTTACTCTTGTTGATTGATTGTTCTTGTGTACAAAGTTTTGTGGTTTCATGTGTAATTCTCCTTTCCTTTTTTTCTTCCATCTCTGTAGTCTGTACACAGTTTTTTTTATTTTTTTTTTACTTTTCTTGTATATACAATTTTTACAAGAAAAAAAATGGGAGGGCGGGGTCCACAACCTGTTATTGTTTCTGATCATCCTAATTGGGTATAGAGTGGATCTTCTTGGGGGAGAGGAGAGCATCTTGTTTGTAATTTTGATGAGGGTTAGTGATCTTCTTGGATTTTGTTCATAAGAAAAAAAAATCAAGAAATATTCTCTGGCTTTTCCTCTGCTTCTATTTATGATATTTTCCCTGATATTAATTTGTGTCTCTAGATAAATCATGCACTATTTGTAGATTCCATGATTCGTATGGCAAATCAACGACCAGGTAAATGAACATAATTTTTAATTTAATTGTGTGATGGAGCTGGAATTTTGTCAACGCGCATGCCATGATCATTCCTTGCTTAAGACCAGGTAAATGAGTATAATTAGGTCGTTTTAAGTTTTCTATTTAAACAATTTTTCTTCACGGTTTAGGTAATTTTAGGGTTTGAAAAACTAATTTTTTTTTCCGTTATAATTGCATAACGTATCCATCCTTATCTCAAATTATTCGAGGGGATGCCATTTTTTTCATTAATACATGTATAAATAAATGGAGAACTCTTGCATGTTAGTTAAAATTTTTTTGGTTATTAATGTAGATGTTTGGGTCAGTTTGCGTGTGTTTCGATTAATTTCACGTGTCTTGAAGTTCATGATCATGTAAGTCTGTAGTGGTGATCATATTAATAATTATATCTGTAGTGGTGATCATATTAATAATTATAGGGCTTGAACATGAATGATATCGTCTGATTATATAAAAAAAAATAAAAATTACAAGATTATTGGGGGCCTGGATGCATCAACCTATGGTATATCCAATTGTCAATACTAATCTTGCAAAAAGGATGAAGCCGATGATGACATTTGAAGCCATCATTACCAAAACTTGTGCTACATCATTAGATGTGATGTGTGCATGTATTCCAACACTCTAATGGCTTCCAAATTTCAACATCTTTGTGTTGGAGTATCTATTTTCTTTTTGTTTAACCACAATAAAGAGTGTTTCTACCATCATTGAGACTGGATTTTTTCATTGAATCTTAAAAAAGGCATACCCAAATTGATATATCTTAAAGAAAACTCTCAATTTCAAGATCTAGCAGCATCTCCCTTGTCTTTGTTAAATAAATAAAAAAAGACTTGCCATTTTTTTCTTGAACAGAAGTGACTGAACACTCGATGGGGTGTCCCTTCACACACATGACTAACCACGTGTAGAGATGGCGTGTGTCCATGTGCTAGCTAGCTAGGAAGCTTCCTCTTGTTCATGTCAGCCCGTTACTTTATCTCTCAGCAACCCATTGTTTGATAAGACAAAGACCAAGAAGCCATTGACCCTCTCAGTACTTCTTTTACACGCACCACATACACAAGGTTGTCGGGTGGGGTTTAAATAATTCAATCCAGCAATATGAAAAGGGCTTCAAATGGGAATGAATATATATATTGTGGAGAATTTGACTAATTCTTTGCATCAATATGAGGAAATATATGGCATGCTGGGCAATAACTTTCCATTACTTGAACTTGAAGCTAATAAAAGAAATCAAAGAAGCCTTTAAGTTTCAGATTTCTTTAAGGAGAATATGCCGATGGGTGTTTATGACGATACTCACCCCACAAATCAAAAAGGGTATGGATTTATGCTTTTTACACCTTAATTTAGAACAGTGAGCAAAAAGGAAATAAAAGGTGTTATAGTTTTTCTTCTTCTTCTTTGTCTATTGAATATTCTTACATAGATAATGATTCTAGGAAGAAATAATTAATAAGAAAATAGTAGTGAGAAGACGGGCCTTGAAAGAGCAAAGCATTGTTGCCATACACATGGCAAAAAATTGTCAGATATATAGAAGTAAAAGCAGAAAAAAACCTCTAGAAAACAAAATAGAACATGGGCTACTGAAAATCTTGCTGGGGTTGCATTGGTTTTGGAATTGTATCACATATCAGCTTGCTTGGCTCTCCAATTCTTGATCTTGGAAGCTATCGGGCATGTTTGCTCGTGGGGGCAATCATCGTGGTGTGTGCGGGACACATATTTCTTCTCCTCTTGCTTATACTGCACTGCGTTTCTTTTCTTTTTTTCTTAGGCCCTGGCTAGTCTGGAGATTCACCCATGATATTGTAGAGTTTCAGAAGATTAGTTAGCCAACTTGAGTGTTTTGACCACACATCTCTCCAGGGATGGAGACAGACAGGGGGCAAAGTGGGGGCCCGATCCCTGCAACGAAAAATAAAGTTTTATAGGGTTGTGTACATATTTTATTTGCATAGCCCTTGTAAAAAAAAAAACTAATTTTACCCTTTGAAAAATTATCTTAGCTCCACCAATGAGAGAGGAAATTGAGTAGAGGAGACCCAATTGGGATGATTATACTGTCATCTTATCCCCATTCTCTCCCTACATGCTTGGATTGTGAGTGGACAGCCAGCCCATGTGAGATGATCTTCAGTACTGGCTGCTTCAAGATCCAACCATGTTTCTCTCATGGATGGCCGAAGGAGCTGTATACGAAGGCTGCATTGTTCCTATTAGACTTCATTGGAGACCTATGATGAAGCTAGCCCTGCTTCAATGTTGTCGTATGCATCAACACTCATTTTTTGTTTTCTCTGTAAGGGGAAGACACTCCCACGAGGCCAGTAGCAACCGCCTTCTTCTTGTCTGTGTTGGCATGGAGAAAAAAAAGACAAATTACTCTGTGGTTTGATCTTTTTTTTTTCAATTTTTGGCACCATTCGTGGTTTCCTCCACTAACTTTAATACTTTCTAATTATGTCGATCTTTCTAATTATGTCGATCTTTCTAAGTATTTTGTAATATTTTTTGATGTAATTTCAGTGATTAGAAGAATAGAGAGAAATTGTATCAACAATTATGTGATAGGAAGTTACTAGCAAAAGAAGTCAGAAAATCATGGAGCAAAATGCAAAAAGGGAATAATATTCTTTTCTGATATGTTTTTCAAAATATATTTTAAAATATTATTTTAATATATTTTCAATTAAAAAAATAATCTCATAAAAATACTTCACACCACATTATAAGCCCACACTAAATTATTTTCCAATCAAATTTCTTCTGCAGTCCATCATTGTTGTGGATCGATAGGACACGAGAAAACACCATATACTCAACATTGCTTCGGACTTTAATAGCCTTTTAACATGGGCTCCATGAGGTTGGATATTATTTTTTCCAATAAAAAGAATTTGAATAGGTAGGCCTCTCTTATCTTTTTTTTAAATAAAAAAATTAAAATATAGATGAATATTAAAATATTTGATCTCGTAACATGGACTATATATTTAGTTGTGTTTAATGACTTTGTTTATTAACATTAATTTTTTATTTAATCAAATGATAATAAAAATAGACACATAAATGAAATTGATTGACTGAAATAAAAGGGAGATAAATCATGCAAGGCTATACATATTAAAATAAATATATTTTTTATTTCTTTTAAAAAGTCCATCTTTATAAAACATAGAAAAATTATTGATGAATCAAAATAATATCTTCAAAAATTAAATACATACAAAACACTTTAAAGAAAAACTTCTATTCAAAAAAGGCTAAATAAACAAAATAAAAAAAATCACAGAGAATAGATATTAACTGAACATAAATTTAAAAATTATTAAAAAAGATATATTAAAAAAATATATCTACCAAGGTTGAGAGATTTAAAAAAGATATAAAAAATGACCTGGAGCCTCAAGTCTGAAGAAGATGAAAACTAAGGTTGCAGTTGGCTCGTGGAGACCCGGGCGACCTGTCAGGTCAACCCATAACCCTCCAAGTCAACTAGATCATGTCAGGATAACTTTCATATAATTTAATTTAAAACTTAAATTATGCAAAAAAAATTATATCGAGAGGTTTCAAAGTTGCATCTTTATACCTGATTTAATAATAATTTCTAAAAGTTTACTATAACTTTAACTTTCTTTACATTAAAAAAAACTTTTGGTTCAATTCACAGTGTATGAGACCCCAGCAAACTATTCTTATTATTTCATTAAAAAAATTGATTTACGCTACAGAAAAAAATGGGAAAAGGTGAATTAAACTTGGTGCATTTTTCACTAATGATAAAGTACCTCATGGAATGTTGGACCCTTTTTCTAGACTTCACTAATGGTGAGGTAACCACCCATAGATTTATAGATTTATGGCTAAAAAAACCAAGTGCCCAATTGGTAGAAGATTCCAAGATTAGAGTGGAACATGCTTCGTTAAGCATTAACCACGGTTCAACGAAGAAAAAACCACATCAATAAAGGTAAATGACACAAGCATATCTCATAGTTAAGTGGATGTTTCTTGACTATCCATCTCTCTTACGACTCTTTTGATATCGCATGCCTTCTCACCATCGATTTAAGTAGTAGGATAACAACATATGTCAACAACTACTAAAAAAAATATGATTCAAACATATTAAAGGGAAGAGTAGAAACATGTTAATTTGAAGTAAATAAAAAATAAATTTTTTTTAAATTTTTCAAAAATATTTTTGAAACGCAGAAAGAAACACGCTAACTTGTTTAGATTTAAGTAGTTTTAACGTGTGTAAAACTAGGGCTTTATAATACCATTTGATTGTAAAAAAAAAGAAAGTTTGAATTTAAAGAATTTACACATATATACTCTTCTCCTTCACCCTTTTAATTACCAAAACCTACCATATAACAAATTATTTTCTTTAAGAATTATCAAAAGATGGGAATTTTTGAACCCTAGGGTTCTTTTTAAGTGGTCCATGGATCTTTCTATTAGGTCATCAAAAGAACCAATGCTTTTGCTTGATAATAGCCTCTCTCAACTAGCTACAAATATAGTATATATAATAATAGAGTCACTACCTCACTCTTGGTTGGCATTATACTTCTTTTATTGATAGAAAATGGCATTTCCTTTCAAGAACTAACAAATCAAATGACACCATTCTTTCATTACTCCACTTCAATCATGTTTGCCTGTGTTCTTTATACCTTAATAACATGATTTAGCAATTATAATATGCTACAAAATGACCTCATCATTTCCCTTTCTTTGGTGGAAGAGGTAGCTAGGTGCATGCATGAAGGGTAGACCGACTGTCTTCGCTCACATGTTAACTATCAGTAGTTAATCCACTAATTAAATCATAAAATGGTGAAAGCCGGTGCTATGAAGATAAGGATTAGTGACGTTAAGCATTGATTAAGTTTATATAGCTGCAACGAGTTTGCATGATGTGCCTTTGGTTAAATGTTGGAACTTCCCTCACATGATCAATGACACCCGATAGTGAACTACCTTAAGATTGCGAAGGTTTCACGCTAATTTGTTTCTAATTTGCCAACAATTTTTTTCCTGCCAAACATAACTTTGTTCTTCTTACTAACTTACTATTTTAGGCTGTCAGGAATTCATGTATTTTTTTTTTGTCTTTCTTTTGTTGAGAATGGTAAGGAATTCATGTTGTTTATTATATATATATATATATATATGCCTGTGAAACTTTCCTTTTTCTATGGAATCTTAGATAAATAAGATCAACAAGAATCCAATTTGAAAGGTAATCTTTATGTCCTTTTTTCATAAAAAAAATATATCATTTACGAAGTGCATAATGCTAGATTTTAACGTACGTAAATTTGAACAAATTGATTGGTACATAGTAACATGTTAGTATAAGTTTTTGAATTGAAAGAGTTCTCTATTACTATATACAAGCTTTTCTATGCGTAAACTCAATATGTATATATATAAAAAAGGATATTTAAGCTACGATAGCATTTGTAAAAAATTAAAAAAAAAATCTGAGACCCGGGCTATTGACAAAACTAGGTTAATTAAACTTGATTAATTTAATAATATAACAAAAAAGCATCAAGAATAAATAAAAGTGATAAAAAAGATAACAATAATTAATTATAAAAAATAAGATGTCAATCATGCACAAAGGAGAAGAAAGAAAAGTCTGTCGAAGATTCATTGTCGCTACTCCGTGGACACTGCCCTAACACAAAAAAGAGCTTATTGAGATGATTCTTTTTAAAAAAACTAAATTTAACAAAGAACAATAAATAAAAAGATCCAAGATAACTTGAGTTATTTTTAAAATTAGTGAAAAATTCTATAGAACACAAATAAAATAATAATAAGCCTAATCTTCAATTAAATAAATGTTGAATGATGAAAAAAAAATATGAGTTTAAAAAAAAAGAAAAAGAAAACCAAGCAAACCCGAACGAATATCTTAAATCTAAGTTAATATTCCAAACACACAATATATTAAATTTTAAACCGGAGTTTAATCAAAACTCTCAATTCCCAACTAATTTAATGTTAATAGATGAAATAAAAAAAAAAAAAAACAAAATTTCAAATTCCCACTTTTTTCAATTGTTTCTCAATGCCACATGTCATTCCATAAAACACACAGCACACTCACTTAACCTCTACTCTCTAACACAAATCACAACCTCCCTTTATAAACCCTAAATCTCCAAACCCTTATGGGCTCTCTTGTCTTCTAATGATATCAAGCTCTCCCATTTCTCTCCCTCAACAGTCCCATTCGTTTGGTTTCAACACACCCATTATTCTCCAGACGCTTCGCCACAACCCCACAATCGGTTCTCTCTCTTTCTCTCTGCTTTATTTTTTGTGCTGTATTTATTTATGTGTATTTGTATATTAGGTTCTTGGTTTTCAGTTCTTACTTGGCATTCAAAATTGGAATTGGAAATCCAAAATGAATGAGACCCGTCCTTTTATTTTCTTAAAACCTCAAAGTAAGTACTTGGGGTTATAGGATTGTATGCAAAGTTATGTGTTTTATAAAAGTTAGGGCAGATTAAGAGATGTGTATGTTGCAATTTAGTAATGCAAGATGCTAAAAGTTTGATTTTCTTATTATGGTTTTGGTAAATTAATGCTTAATTAAAGAAGGGGCATGCCTTGGTTTTCAATGGTGGTGTTTAGGATCACGTGTAAATGTTAGGGTAGATTGAGATATGGTTTGTGTCTGTTTAATCTTTAAAGATGCTAAAAGATCAGTTTTTGTGGCGGGTTTGGTGAATTTGTTGTTAATGGAACGATGAGTACGGATTTGTTTTGATGGGTTCTTGATTATTTGTATTTGCAGTAGCCATGAAGGTGAGGTCATCAGTGAAAAAGATGTGTGAGTTTTGTCAGATAGTTAAGCGTCGTGGACGGATATATGTAATCTGTAGTTCTAATCCCAAGCACAAGCAACGTCAAGGCTTTGCAACATTTGCTTACAGTGGCCTCATGTGTGTACTCTCTCTATCTCTCTGTAACTTGGTTTGTTTTTATTTTCAGATCCTTGTGATTTTGAATGCTTTTTTCAGATATTATATGTTTTTTAACATGCTTAAGCATATAATCAGTTGGTTGTCTCTTTACATTGAATGCCAGTTTTGTTTCAAACAATATGCTTGGAATGAATTTTGGTTAAATTGTTAGTTAAATATATTGTTTTGGTGATTGATTTCCCTTTTAGAACTTGTGGCATGTATATAGAATCTGAAAACTGAAAGGGCTTGGTCCTTGTTGACCTTGTTTGTACTCGTGGTTTTTTCCACAAATAAGCCATCTTATCAATCGATTGATCGGTATTTTGTAGTGCTTGGCAATCCCAAGATATCATAATTGCACCAAAAAAAATTCCTAGATATCATAAGATGCTCTGCAACTCTTGTGTAAGGGCTCTGAGCTGCTTTGAGTTACTAGTGGCCTCCTACAAAAAATACTAGGAGACAGAGCACCATATACTAATCACTGATACTGGCATCCTGTCCTCATATTTATCAGCTTAGCACTATAAGCATACCAACTATTTTATGAGCTGAAGAGTGTAGTCTTGCCCAAGTAGATATGCATGATCCATCAATCATGCCATTACAATGTTGAAATTCCTCTGTTATTTTTTAAGAGTCAATTTTTAACTGAACACATCATTGTGAAGTAATCTTGGTGTATTCTTAATCACTGTTTTCACTCATTGAGAAAAAGTCATGCGCTTTACTAGTTCAGTTGAGAACAGTTTATGTTGACAAGTTAGAACCAATATGGCATGCTAGACATTGAGATTTTATTGGGGTGCAGTATGAAAAACCTTTTGTAATTGAACAACTGTGGAAATTTAGTAATGTGCTTGCTGATATCTTTCCTAGATCTGCGGAGACCACTGCCCCACCGAGAATTGTACCCAGTCAAAGCATGGGAATAGGCCTGGCTTCTCTCTTACCCAAAAAGTATGAACCAACAACCATGTATGGATGGAGGGCTGGCCTTTCATCTTTCCTCTTCAAACAAGGGAATTAGCTGAAGAAGAATTGGAGTTGATGATTGACTTATTGTATCTGTTTTGGTCCTCATGGAAATGTTATATCACTCTACTTTTTTCAGCAATCTGTTTCCTTTCACTTTGCTTCGACTTTCACTTTGTTGTTGATACTCGTTTTTCAAATCCGGTACCATGATCGTGCTAGCACTCATTGTTTAGATTGCTCTGTTTGATACAGTATATGGCGTGCGTATGTATAAGAAACTCCAAATGCCTTTGATATGGCCTAGCTTCTTTCACTTGTACGATAAAAATAAATGAGATCATAACAATGAGGTTTATTTTTTTTTTTGCTGTGTGAAATTCTTGGCATTCTTCAAGACGGGTTTGCATGATCATTGTGAAAAACGGCACTGCAGTCTGATTTAGCAGTTGAAATCAATATGCTCTATTCTTTTCTAAATACAAGCATATCTACAATCTTTTTTATTAAAATTCTCCCATGGGTTATAAAATATTCTCCTATGGGTTAGGAAATAGTAAAAGCCCGTTTGGAAATGTCCGCGCAGGCTGCAGCCCTGCCTGCATTCTAAAACAGGCACTTTAGAACTTGAACACTGTGGCAACAAGTTTAAAGAGTACAGAGAAGTTATGAAGAAAAGAAAAGTAATGCGCTTAGCCTAAGTTCAAGGGGAAAACTATTCTGACAATTGTCATTGGAGCACACTCGCCTGCACTCGTCGAAAACACCTTAGCCTCTTCATTCTCAAAACCCTAGCCATGAAAGTTACGACGAACAACATATATTTCCAGGAGGAAAACATTTCCACCTCTAAATAAAGAGAAGCCCCCTCTAGTTTCATTCAATCTGTTGGCATCCAAGTGTCAGAACAGCAGTTAATCTATCTGTATTTTAAGATTGGACGAAACAGAAGCACTGTCCACCACAGGAACCAAAAGCTGTTTCAGTGCATTCCCATTACCGACAATCTTCGAAATTGCCGGCATAAAATAACCTCTGTACATTAAAAAGTTTTCAATATTACCTTTATACTTTTTAGAAAGTTTCACTTTTACCCTTTAGTACTAACTAATGAACAAAAAACTAGCTTTTTTTATTATTTTATTTTTTCTTACTTTTATCTCATATATTTTTCTTTCAAGTTAACAGATATAAAAACTCAAAAAATAAATTCAAATTATGGAGTAATATTGAAACTTTTAAGGAATTAGAAAGGTAACACTAAAAAAATTTAAACTACAAAATTTAAGTTTACCCTAACAATTAACATATCTCATTCTCAATGAACCAATAAATCAATAGCTATGCTGCTCCAACCTATGATCCAGAGATAGAATCTTAAAAGGAAGCTATAACAGAATTAATTTCTTTTAATTTATTAATTTTTATATGAATTACTTGTTCAAGATTTGATCAGAAAAGGGAAACTGGTAATATAGTAATATTAAAGTTAAGACTTAAAATTTAAAATGTATAGGATTAAACCTTCAAACAAGGCAGAAAAAAATAATTAATAATAATATTTAAGTGAGTTGGGGCAATGGCATGAAATCAAAAATTGAAATAAATAATTCCCACTCACCTGAACTTTAAGGGGAAAAAATTGATCCAAAGAAAAAAAATATCACAATAAAATATAAAATTGGAATCTATAGATTCCAATATAACAAATAATAATAATTTGTTTTTTTAAAAAGTAGAATATCAAGGATTTTTTATATATGCTGTGAGCAAGAAAAAAATTATATCAAAACGAATAATTCATAAAAAGTAAATTCATGAGAATTATATTAAAAAATATTATCTAAAGGCGGTAGAAAGAATTAATTAGCAGTTATAAAGTAATAATAGCTGTTAAAAATAAAAAACAGAAATACCAAACATCACAACATTAATTACTTAAGTAACTCATCATCCTCTTTAATACTATTCACTAATCGACTTTTCTTCGGTCTCTACCACCAAGTTCGACATTAACAATTAATGGTGATATTAAGTAGCTCCGTGCCTGCTTGGATTGGTCACTTTCTCGCTTTTATGGGGTAAGTCCTCAGAAACCCATTCCTTGTTTCTTTATTTGGTTATGATTGGCTTTCATTTGTGGACTACTGGGTTTGGTGCTAATGAGTGTTGAGTCCATTGGAAGAGGGTTAGATCTTGAATTTGAGCTAAGAACCTTAAAAGAACAACTAGGTTTGGTTTCTTTTTGGCTTATAATAATGGTTTCTTCTTTTGTAAGTACTTCTGTGGCTTCTCTATTTTTGGTGAAGTTGATTTATTTATTTTGCGGGAATTAATGAAGATGTGGTGGGAATTGGAAACTTGACTTGGATTAGTGTTTCAGCGAAAGAAAGATTGGGTTAGAGGAGGATCTTTGGTGGCTTGAAGGAAGGAAGTTGTCATAAATTTGGAAACTTTAAATTCAAATTCTGTGTGCAGTTGTGGAAAACTATGTGAAAGAGCATGGATTTTTAAGTAGATAATATTTTTAAAACTCGAAAGAAGAGAAGATTTTATGTTGAAATTATAGTTATTATGTTTTTGTAATGGAATTCATTTTTGGTTGAGTTCTAGTCACCTAAGAAGGGACCTAGCTAAAAGTTTAAGGGTTAGAGTATTAAGCATCTTAGTTGATTTGGGTGCTGGAAGATGGCAGTTCTTGTAGCTAGAGAACTAAAATTAGAACTGTTTATGATACTATAGATAATGGATCGTATTATGTTGTTGCTTATTCCTTTCCAATAAAATTGATCAAGCGAACAGTGATTTGGGTCAGTTTGTATAATTGTTGATTTCTGTACTTCAACTGTGCCTTAAGGTACGTCTCAAGAGTGGAAAGTTGATGAACACAACTCAAACCAATCAAGTCATACCCCAAACTACTCATTATCAGCTATATGAATCCTTGTTGTGCCCTTTAAGTTCTAGCCCTATTTAGAGCAACTTCTTCCATTAGCTCCGTGGCAATAAAATAGAAAGAAACCTGTGAATGTAAGTTTTACTTCGTTATTCCTGCTCTGTCTAGAACAAATGTTTGTGGTTTTGTTGCATCTCGATAAATTAATGGTTGTGAATTGGATTGTATGATGCTTCTTATCTTGTTATGACCATTGCTACTGTCAACTTTCATACATATGGTGCAAACACTCAATATTTTGTTGTTGTTGTGTTTTGCATTTGTATATATGCTTTAACTTGGTTTGCAACAGAACAGTGGCTGTTTTGGATGCTGCACTAAACCCACGCCAATTATTGCTGTGGATGAGCCATCGCAAGGATTGAGAATACAAGGGCGAGCAGTGAATAAACCTAGCATATCAAATGAGTTTTGGAGTTCCAGCACATGTGACTTGGACAACAGTACTGTTCAATCTCAAAGAAGCATATCATCAATCAGTGTATCAAACCACAATCTTGGTAGCAGCACTGGTAGCATGAGCAGCAATAATGAATTTGTAAATCATGGTAAGTTGCAGCTTATCTGTTCTAGTTGACTGTTCATGATGTTATGTGGCATTGACATTTTGTTCTTTTCAGGTCTCCTTCTCTGGCAACAGAGAAGGCTTCGATGGGTTGGAAGTGGCACATCTGGGAACCAAAATCAGCGAAGATGGGAATCCAGATTAAGGTGTTTTCTTTCTTCTAAACATTCATTATTTTGATTCAAATGCTCTAGCTTTCTCCAACCCCCAGTAAAGGCAACATTAATAAGAGGTTCTCCAGCTTTCTAAGTTTAGGCTATTGAGAAATGTTCTTTGGCAACCCTGTTTTTCTGTTCTCGTGCAAAATCATCACTTCTAGTGGTTGCCTGCTCTTGTGGCTTCTAATCCCTATTGTGTTCTCATATATCACAATCAGCACGTGGTGCTTTGGTGACAGATAAACTGAGGATAACTTAAGAGTTGGATTTTGTAAATTCCTTGCATTCTGCATTTTTTCTTTCTCATTTTGGTCTGCTGTATCTTTTCAGTTGGAATGCAACTGAAGGTTTACAAGGTTCCAGAAATCCTTTTCCTCGGCCCATCCCTCTTTCTGTAAGTTAATGCATGTCAGGTTTTTTCTCCCCTGTTTTTTTAGCATTTCATCGTAACTGTACAGTTTTGACATCCACGGATTGGATTTTAACTTAACAGGAGATTGTTGATTTTCTGGTGGATGTATGGGAGCAGGAGGGATTGTATGATTGATGAATTTCAATTGCGAAGATTGTCTCACCTTTTTCACATATATTCCTACCTGTTTTAACTCATAAGAATCTTCTGTAATTTGTAAATAGCCATGTACAAAAAGAAGAGAGATAGAGAGAGAGTGAGAGAGTCCAAGGAAGTGCTTCCACTCAATTGTAATTTAATGTCAAATAACCATCCTTTTCTTATTCTGTAAATGCCATGTTGAAAGCATCTTGTGTACCGAATACAGTACCAGCCACTCTTCTCTTGCATGCATCTTGGATCTGCGTTGATTTATACATGACCTGGCTTCTTACTCGACACTTAAAATCTTCGTAAATAGCATGGTGATGAATCGCACGCGGTCGATGCTGGGCATTTTTCATGTGGAGTAAGATTCCAGTACAGTCAATCGAGCAGCCAGTGAAGAGGTTCCTAGTCCATTTGTCATGTGTTGTTAAAATCTGATGGTCTAGAAGCCCTAATGTATCAATCTGAAGAAGTCCAACTTAAAATTCATCCTGTAAACCACACAAAAATACCACTGTATAGCACTATCAGGCCGATCAGATGTGTTTCTAGACAAACCTAGCAGGAACGGCCAAGGCTGCAGATGTTTTTGGATTGCTTCATGTGATATCCTCTTAATTTTAGTCATTGAAGATGACCAGATAAGAAATTGCAGATGGGTCATCAGAGTCCACAATTGTTAGAACTCGAAGTAACTCCAGTGTGTTGACAAAGAATAAATGGTACAAGTAAAACCAAAAGCTAGTTTTTTTAAAAACTATTTTTATACACATTCACGGGTAAATGGCCAACGCAGCCGTTATTTTTGAAAAATCTGTGAGCCTTGCAGATTTAACACGATCTTGCCAGGCAACCAAAAGCAAGAAAAGATGTGGTTACTAGTAAAATGAAAGAGATACATGCATGCATGCACTCACAAAAGCACAAGTACTGCCTTGTACAATGAATTCTGTAACAAAAGAAAAAAAAATCAAGTTGCATGATAAACTTCACAAAAAAATGATGGCTATAGATGATGCCCCCCCAACTATTAGAACACAGAGATTGAAAAAAATGCTACATAATGCCCAGAGGTCATCTAGAACACTTCCATTTCAAATGCCCCTGCAGGTTCAACAAATCCATTTGACTAAACATTGTGCTTCTTCCCCTTTGTTCCCCACACTTCCACAACTTTTTTCCCCCTCCTAAACAATTAAAGTTGAGCTGGATTTAGCAACTCGGTTAACCCAATTACTCCCGCTTGAAACCCGACTTTATCAACTCTAAAAATTTCTTATGATTTTTATTTAAAACAATGTTATTTTAAAATAAATCTGAGTTAATTTATAAATTAACCTGATGAATTCAAGACTTGATAACCATCGATATCTAATTTCTTTTTTTTTTAAGCTCGAAAGGACAAGTCAGTTGGCTTGATAAAGGGGATATGCATTGCAAAAATAGTACACTACATTCTTTGCAGATGATATTATGATCTAAGATTTAGTCTTGGTTCATGAAAGCTAGCTCATCAATATCCTTACCTGAGATCATTAATACAAAGGAAAAGGAAAATCCTTCTTGCAAGTGAAGCTTATAGAAGATTGATGCCTGTGGTTCCATGCCAGATATTTCAATGAAACATTGATGATGAAATACGTCGTTTGTGTTAGTAATATATATTATGCTAAATATAGTATATAATCAAATGATGAAACACAAATCTTTTCAACACATCTTCCAACGTGTCTCTGCAAAGAATGAATGTTTAGTGCAAATTTCTATATATAAGATTTCAGATCATGCAAGGATTTTGCTGCATTAAATGAATGATCTTGATGGACCAGCGAATCTTCATAGTTAGGAATGATCCCAAAACAGTGATACTGCTACTACTTAATTATTCATTATTAGAATATTAATTTTTTGTGGTTCAAAGCCCAAATTAACCTTTTCTTTTCAGAAAGTATGAATTTTTGGCTTAATTTGTTGTTTCAATATGTTTTGTATTAATTCTTGCTGGAATCTTAATTTAGTTGTTTCAACATAATAATTTTATTTGCAGCTAATGATTCAATCTTTCAAGGAAACTAGCATTGCACTGTATATTGTCTAGCTATATAAAAAACAGAAATAGTGAAAACAGAATCGTATGAGATAAAAATATAAAATAAATTTGTCTATATAAACAGAATTTCTCCTGGTATAATCCATGTTCAAGATTAATATTTTGGAAAGGAAAGAAAAAAAAACAAAAAAAAGGAAAAATTAAGCCTTCTAAAGATGATCTTACACATGCATACGGCCAATTCAAAGAACATTACAATATAATATTTAAAAAAATGCATTGAACGTACTGAAGATCAAAACATTAGAATAATAAAACTGGATGCCATTTTTGGTTGTTTCCCAGAACCAATACATCCACCCAGACAACTAGGGTTCATCAACTAAATATTATTAAATTTCAATTTTATCGTTATAAAATGCTTAAGGAGGCTACACTGAATCTGGGCATCTATTCAAAACCCTAAACATATTCCACAAAACTTCATATATACCGAGAAAAAAACTACATATATAATATATTTGACCAAACCCACGTCTACAGCCACTTGAAACTAATTGTTTTTAATTTAATTTACTGTTTAAAAAATGTATAAAAAGAAAGAGTGTGAGAGAGTGCCTTCACTTTCTTTTTCTCTCTTTTTCTAGAATTGATGTAGATATGGTGGCATGCCAACCTATGTTGAATATTCATTCACTCGATTGGGATGCAGGAACCGTGTGCCTATAAATCCACAATGATATTCACTCTCTTTTAAAAAGAGCACGTAGAACCGTTTGAGATCTGAAACCTAATTGCTGTTTTCCAAAGTTATTAAACATGTTTCGGTCTAAAATCGAGTTTTGACAAGGTTATAAATTGACATGTTAAGTAAATTAAATCAAATTTGATGTGATTTTTTTAAATTAAAAACCTAGTCAGATTACTTCCAGATTTACCTGTTACGTCGGGGATTCGTCTGCTAAATCTTATGTTTGTGCTTGCTTGCATCGTGGTACATGCTTGCTTGTATCGTGGTACATGCTTGACATGCAGATCACTTGCCTTGCAGAAAATGCAATCCAAAATCAATGAATTCTTGGGGATGGAGTCCTTTAGGTTCAGTCTTGGCTCAAAGAAGAACCCCACAAATTAGAAATACATTTCTAGAATGGTGGGGAGGGGTTAGTGGCAAATTAATAATTAATTAAATAACTAGTGGTGGCAAAGAAAGAGAATTTAAAGTCGAAGAAGAAGAAGCTGCTATTTTTTAAGGACATTTAGTTTTGACGTAAAACTAAGTTCACATTGTGTCCAATTAATTGACGACAAGTTTTCCTCGCTGGAGAAGAGGACATGGGAATTCAAACGTAACGTGTTTGGTAACATGGCATAGCTTGTTTTTTTTTTATTTAAAAGTAAATAAAAATAATTTTTATTTTATTTTTAATATTGATACATCAAAATCATATAAAAAAACATTAAAAATAACAATAATTTAATGCATTTTTCAGACAAATTAACTTACTTTTAAAACCCGTGACCTCTCTTTTATTGGTTGAAGTATCATGCATGCTAGAATACTACAAGAAGTCTCATGAATTCCTTGATCAGTTTTTGTGTTCAAATACATCGGATAGCTTGCTCGTCTCCTGCCTTTACAGAGATAGAAGTCTTTTCATATCCAGCTCCATTCGAATAATTGAAGACAAATGTTTTCGGAGAAGGATACAATTGACAATATCCATACTTGAGGGGGCAATTATAACACCCTCCAACTTTGGAAACTCGTCATTCAAGTCCTTGCACTTAAGGATTTGTTTTTGTTATTATAAATATGTATTCGTCCCTAAAAAAATAGAGACATTTCTTTTTCTTAAAGCCCTTTCCTACTTCATTATTTTCACACGCATCCTTTTATTTCTTTTTCTTTTTTCACGCATCCTTTTATTTCTTGTTTGGCCGGCCGGTTACAACCTGCTAGTTCTGCGCTGCCCCTTGCGGTGGCCTGCTTTCCTTGAATAAATTACAAGAAGACTAGAAGAGAGGATACACGCATGGAACTTGGATTGGTTAGTTTAATGCTCCTTTAGACAACCTCAGTTTTTGTCATGTAATGCAAGATACAACCGCTCTGGAAATCAAGGATTGAACTGCATACAGTTAATTCGTGCCAATGGTATTGACGCTTTTGGAATTTATTGCACGAGTGCCATCTGCAATTTAAAACCCGATACGGGTTGATTTAGAACAAAGCTCAAGTTACAATCAAGAAGACGAATTTAATTTTTTTTTTAAATAAATTCAAAACTATGTTGTCTAAACAAAAAAAAAAATTGATCATGTCACTGAATTAATCTAGATTTTTTACTAGATCAATAAAGGTTTTTTTTATATTTTTTTTAATATAAACCGATTTAAATTCCAGGTTAACTAGGTGCCGATCAACTTATCAAATTGGCCGAGTTTTAAAATAATGGATTGAATCCCAAAGAACTAGTGCCATAGAGCTCACTCAACTTGCATGCAAAAAAGAAATCCATGTATTTAATTAATTAATTCTCGATTCTCCAACTTGTTTCAACAAACTTGTTCATTAGCGTCCATTGAATGGATTGATCGGTTCATGAGATTATAAAACAGATTTAATTAAGAATTGGAGGCGCTGACAGCTGCTTTTCTTCAGCAAGAACGCACTTCTGTCAAATAAAGAATATAGATCGACTTGATCATGCATGTTGTAGAAAGAAAAACAATATTTGCAGCTATGAAAATCAGACGCACAGAGAGAAGGAACCGAGAGAAAAAATGGCCGAAGACCATACCACTGCGAATTGACATTATCGAGGAATAGGAAACATCATAAATTATAAATGTTGAGGATTGAAAAAAAAAGATATAAATTAAATCATTTATATTTCTTTTTGTTTCATAATAAATATTAAACAACCTATAAATGAAATCTCCTGTTGATTTATCTAGATCGAGCACATGCACTGATATCTGAGCAAAATATATACAATAAGAAGAAATCTTTTTTTTCTCAAACTTCTCTCATTTATGGGCTGAACCAGAGGTGCAGACGGGAGCCAAGACCTTCCAGATATCAAAATATCCCTTGAAACTTAGTAGTAATTAATGTCATATCCATTTTAACTAAATAGTCATGTAAAATTGGCCTTTTAAAATAAAAACAATTACATTTTAGTTCACAATTATTGAAGAATGATCTCAACTTAACACAATTATCTTGTATTTAATTTTTAATTTAATTAAAGAGAAGAAGATTATGAGATTCAAACTATGACTATTGTTTGGTTGTTAAAACTATAATACTATATAAAAATAATCTCAATCAAAAAGCTTATCCGGTGAATATTAATAAATGATTTTATATTAGGAATCTACAACTTCTATATGCAATGTGTGTAAACACATGTTCATCCCCCTAGCTTCAAATTCTTAACTCCACGCACACTCATAAACATAATAGCGAAATTCAAATTCAAATTCGTGCCGCCTACAACACCATGTGCAGTAACCTTACCAGCTACCTCCTCACAAGAGATTGTGGAAAACAGAGAAGATAGCTAGATGTGTGCATGAATTTTAACTTTCCCAAATTCCCAAGCTGGTATACTATATAGATATATATACTCTGCTGTACATGTACTTGATGCATGACTGTTTATATCATAAATGAATACGGGACTGGCACAAGATCTATATACCTAACAATGGAAGATATATGTTGAACAGTAACTGGAAATATCATTTGGAAGAATTAATGTTTGAATGCATGAATACAAGAAAATTTGAAAATCGTAAGATCATCTTGCTAATTCCTTGAAGTATTTGGATTCTCGTACTCCTATATATCTTCTCATCTTACCAAGTTAGGTATAATATTTAGCAGCTGAGGATATCAGATATGCAATACGTACGTGAAGGAAAATGATCACAGGGTTTGAAAGAGATCCAATGACTATAGCCTTTGTTTGCACTTTCGTACCCACGTTCTCAGCAAGGACCATCACATTGTCATCCCATGCGATATTCCAACTCATATTCAATGCACTTCATGGTCTGCTGAAAAAAGCACCCCAGAAATTTCATTCATGCACCACCTCTACCTTCCCTTTATTTGTCTCTCCCCTCTTTCTGTCCAAAATCAAATTATCTAGCCAGAGATATTAGACCAGGCAAAAGTATGCGTCAACTTATGAACCATCTATGTCAATCCATATTCGTATAAAAACAATATAGTTTGGGACAAATAAAAAATAAAAACAACTAAATTAATTTTGTTTTGGATAAAAATTTTAAAAAGATAAAATCATTAGACCTAATTTGATTGTGTCTTACATGAATTTAACCGGGTTAATCAAGTCACGGGTTGATCTGTCGAGTTACCTAGATTTGATCAAGTTAATCTTCTAAACAAGTTAAAGGCAAATCTAACTAGTTTCGTTTATACTTTAAATTAGCAAATTTCCAGATTCATGTATCGAGTCGGGTCGAGTTTGAGTGTCATTAGCATGTAAATGCAAATGTCATGGTTATATATCCAATTCCATCACATGCTAATAATAACATTCTTAAAGGGTAATAGACTATGTGCTACAAGATTCCATGAATCTGATCCATTTGGAAGTGCTAGTTAGGAGGATTCAGCTAAATGTCCAAAGCTGTCATTGCATGAATGTTTCAATGATTAAGATTTGAGATTGATATTTACAAGTCTCAAGTTTAAATCTTGAAAGACGACACGATACGCTTTGTTTGGTAAACAGAGGGCCGGCCACGGATATAAAAATTAATCCAAGACTCGTTGGGTTTAATAATTCTATGAATTTATGGAAAGAGCTTCTCTGTATACACTTCCCCTTCCAACTCCGATCGAGTAGTCATAGGTTGTCCAATTCATAGAATTATTAGGAATCTCTCTAAGTGATCAGATAGCAACGTGTAAGAAGCACATGCATACCCATAATGCATAACATGAAATATTAATTTGTTAACAAAAGAAAAGGAAAAAGAAAAGAAGAGTAACATGAAAAATAAACCCATATATAATTTATTTATTTATTTATATATCAGACATGCATATATATTGATAAAAACGAGTTTTATACGTGCACTCACAAACGCACATGGATATATAGATACATGTTTAATTATGATATTTGCTTTATGTTATTAATTATGAGGAGAAAAGGAGTGAAAATGAAATAAATATATAGAAGCAAGATATATATTCTAAGTATATTTAATGTGAAGTGCGTTTTTAAAATCACTTAGGAATATAGTTTATATTCTCAATTAACATGCAAGCTAATTTAAAAATAAATTTTATTTTTTAAAAAGAAATATATTCATAAAAAATTCCTATCCCAATATATATCTATTCTCAATTGTTTGATCCACAAATTCTCAGGATAATACTAATTATTGAACACCTTAAATTCTATTGTTTGGTTTATTTATTTTCCAAAAAATTACAGGCGACAAGAAAGAAAAAGTACACCAAACTCAAGACAGCCACAAAGGTTTGATTTTTCTCCCTGGCAGCAGGGAAGGAGCTAGGAGGCTCCATGGAGCTAGAGATCCATTGACTCTAACCATAGTCTCCTAGAAGTTTAGGCTGCCATGCCTCTCTTGGCTTTTTAAAGCATGATTTAATTTTTTCTGCACATTGAGTTGGACCTACATATGTCCTTCCCTTTTTATGCCCATTAATCAAATTCATTGCACCAATTGTCCAGGAGAAGAGCACCAGAAATATTATTCACCTGTGCCCATTTTCCCCCTTTCATATGGTTTTTTTTTCTTGGTCAACCAGCAGCTTCGATAATTACCTCTGTCAATTTCTCAAATTGACCAGTGCTGCTGGGCTCTAGTAAGGTTGCTCTGGGTGACTTGATCGAGTCTACAATTTTTCGGGGCAGCTAGATGAAAGTTCTTTTCTGAATTTGTTGAGTTTTATATCTGATTAATTTTTTTATTTTTTATTAAAAAACAAATACCATAACTATTATGGCCTGATTTTGATTTTCTTACTAGAAATGAAAAATTGTGATGACAAATTAAGACAAATCTACTTTTGAATATTCTGCTTTCATCTTTTTTATTATTATTATTTTAACAAGTGGATAAGAATTCTGTGGACACTTTTTAGAACTAGAACATTGTAATGATTAAAAGTTGAGAGTAATTAACCATAGCTGATTTATTGTTGAGGTGGCTTCTTTCTTTTTTTTTTCAATGAAATGACCATTTGGAAATCGTGGTAGCCCAGCTAATATCATTGGCTAAAACAATATAAATAACCGGTGGGTGAAAATAAAACTGAAGAACTAACTAAACTAAAAAAATTAAAAAAAAATAATTGAAAAAATCAAACTGTGAAAAAATCCGATTAAAATTTTGATAAAACCAACCGGTTCGGTTCGGTTTGGTTTTATAAGCCTGAAACTGAAAAAGTCGAACCGAACCCAAACCGAAAAAAAACGAGCCAAACTGGGAAAAAACCGAGCCAAATAGAAAAAACCGAACCAAAACGGTTTGAACCGGTTTTTGTCCTAAAAACCGAACCGAAACCGGTCGGTTTGAACCGGTTTCAATTTTTTTAAAAAAAAATTCAGTTTAATTACTTTTTTTATATAAAAATAAACCGAATCGAAAATGATCACCTCTATAAATCACACTTACTAAACTTTTTTAGACTCGAGAGATTGACCAGAACTTACACTATTATCTTCTTAGCCTGAGCTGAATATTGAAGAAAAATTAATTTAGTTTGATTTAATTGATATGATTAAAATTTAATTTTTTTAAATTATTTTAATTTTGTTATATATAAAAATTAGAGCTATTTTATTTTAAATCATTTGAGTTAAAACATGCTTAACCATTAACTAGACAGTATGCTAGGTTTAATTACTGTGTTATAAAGTAATGCCCAAGTTTAACATTTTACTTAATTTTTATTTTATTTTATTTTATTTATACTTAATAAGTCATCATTATAAAATCGGGCTTTTTTTAAATTAGCCTTCGTTATTTTTTCTGTTTTGCCTTCTTGGTAAGTTTTAGTGACTTTACTTTAGAGTTTGCACCATCAATATAATAAATTATACCATTTCATGATTTGAAAGACTTTCTCCTATAATAAATTACTCATACTGTAACTTCATGAAGGCAAACATTAAATTCACTGCAAAAATTAATGCTATGAAAATACCATTCCTTAAAATGAATTTTTTTTTTTTTTACTTTCTAGGAAAGAAGCACATAAAATGTAAGAGTTTAACCTAGCTAATCATACTCCTCTAAGGCGCGCACACACAGCAATTTATTACGCCCTAGAATTACTCATATTGTATATTCATGAACAGGAATGGAGTAAGAAAAAAAAATTAAAAAGGATCAAATTAAAAGAATTATTTTAAAAAATTTAAAATTTTAATTATTTTATACAAGTAAAGAGATGGGAAAAATTTCCTTGCAGGAGTCGGGACCTACCAGCCCCTCTTCTCCACCATTGTTCATGAATGCTAACATTAAATTCACTGCAAAAATTAATGGTATGATGAAAACAACATTGCATATAAAATGAATTTTTTTTTTTTACTTTATAGGAAAGAAGCACATAAAATATAAGAGTTTAACCTAGCTAATCATGCTCCTCTAAGTTTCCATTTATTTTGAAACCAAGTGTTAATCATCTTATCCCAATCAGTGGACAATATTTCTTCATGCTCGGGCTAGTTGTCAACTCATCCAAAAAAAAGTAAAGCACACGTATTCAACCTCTTTGATTACCCCCCATGATGTCCATATCCTCTACTAAAGTTGTTGTATTAATCTGTAAAGCAAGGTTGATTAGGGAGAAGATTAGTGAAAAGCTAGACAAATCCAGTCGTATTTTTCTCAAATCCCAAGTCCCATTGTCCAATATGAGAAGCTCGAAGAAACGTGACATGACTGTCACTAGATGTTGGCCATGGCCATATACAATTAATCCACATTTTGCTAGCTGCAAAATGGGTGCACTTGCACTACTTGGCCCTTTAAACCCATCGTACCATACCTGTCACTTGCATTGAATTTAAACCTCACCTAATTCTGCGGGTTAATATGGTAATCCAATGATCTAGGCTAATTTTTGTATCGAATTGATTTTTCATTGATTAACTCATAACCTGAAAATCTAATCAAAATATGAATATGAGACTGGATTTGTTTTAATGTTTATTTAAAAAAACATATAATTTTAATTTTTTTAAAAAAACTTTTTATAACAACATAATTTTAAATTAATCATGTCAACTTAAATTAACGTACCTAATTTATAATCTAAATTATAGATTTTACTCGGGATTTTATAACCTTGATGACTTTAACTTGGAGTTTTAATTCTACATTATTTTATTTTTTATAGATAGCAAAAAATATATATGCCGACATTATTATTTCTCTGTCATATTCTTAGTTTTAGCGCAAAATAGAAATGGATCTAAATATTATACCATTTTCATTGTAAAACCTAAAAAAAAGAAAGAAAGAAACTCTATTTTTATTTGCTTATTGTATACCTTGATGGTCTCCGAGCAACAAATTTACAAGGAATTAGACTTAATTGTCTATATTATTAATTAAATACTTGATTTTATTTGAAAAACTCGTCCTACAATAAATTACATTACATTAATTAAAACATTACTTAATTTTTTTATGTGAAGTTTTTATATATATAAAC
Source organism: Populus trichocarpa (assembly GCF_000002775.5). Lineage (NCBI taxonomy): Eukaryota > Viridiplantae > Streptophyta > Magnoliopsida > Malpighiales > Salicaceae > Populus > Populus trichocarpa. Next base: position 14,103,226 of record NC_037302.2, on the reverse strand, counting down.
GTGATATTTGCATCTTTTTTACGAAGAGTCACTCATGCTATTCTCTTCCATATTATAGGTTTTTATGTTCTACTTTCCTGTTCCTTCATCTAGCTTAAAAATTAACCATTTATTATATATGAAGGCTACATTTATCACTTATCAGTTGACATGTCGAATTATATAAAAATATTGTAAGATAATTTTGTTAAGTGACTTCATTTTTATATCCATGCAATGAAGAATTCATGAGGAATTGCTTCAAAAACCATGAACCCGTGTCATAATTTCCCAAAACAACGATAATGAAAGAATAAAATAATACAAGAATGGCAGAGGTGGACCATTGGGACCAAAAAGAAAGAAAAGAATAATAATAAAACAGTAAAGAGGAAGGATACATTGCATGTTGGCAAAAGCCAATGAACCTCTCTTTCTGCTAACATTTCTTCGCTTCTTTCATACTATATATTATTGACACAGCACTGCTTTTCTTTCAAACATCTAGCCAAGAAAACCAAGCCCTTCTCTTCTCTCTTTCTCTCCTTTGTTTTCTTTTTTTGCCCTACTTTGTTGGGGTTTCAAGTTGTCTACTTTTTCCCACTCTTGGTGATGCATTCAAGCTTACTTGCTTCAACTCTGATTAGTTTCTTGTTACTTGTTATCAGTTTGTGTGGTTTTTGTGCTGTTAATCAACAAGGCTTCTTCTTCTTCTTCTTCTTCTTCTTTCAGTTGTTTCAGTCATGCCTGCTCTTGTTAACTACAGCGGTAAGTTCTCTTTTTTCCCATTCTTTGGTGTTTTTGGCTTTTGCTTGTGTTTTTTAAGGTTTAGAACTGAATTATGTTTGTTGGGTTGGTGGTGTTTGATTTGAGGTATATTATAATCTTTTCTGTTAGGATTGGATTCTTGGTATGAAAATAGTATGTAAAGAAACCAAGTTGGAATACTTTCTTGATTGGTTGTATCTGTCTGCAAACTACTTAGCTTCGTTTGACTTTGGACAAGTAATTTGAGGTTTTTAGATGGAAATTTTGGAAAAGAGGAAACTTTAGGAGACATGTTGGATTGCTGGTGGTTTACTAGTGAATTCTTGAATGAGAGGATTAGATCCTTGAAGAATTTTTCTTTCTGTTGGAAAATCTTGTAAGAGGCTTCGATTTATTTGAAATAAAAATCGAAGCTTGAATTTTGTTGTGTCTGCTTGCTTCCAGTATTGTCATCTTGAATCTTTTGCGAACTACATAGAATCTTTTAGATAGCTTTAGCTTATTGGATCTGTTGATGGATCTTTCAGGAGATGATGAAATCTATTCTGGGGGCTCTCTCTATGCAAATTCCTCAGACCTTGGTCGATTATATTCAATTGGATCCCGTGTGGATGTATATAGCCCTGCTTGCAAGCGGGCTCGCATTAGTGCCCCATTTCTCTTTGGATCATCTGGGTTTGAACAGAATAAGCGACCATCAATTGAAGTTCTTCCAGATGAATGCCTTTTTGAGATCTTCAGACGCGTTCCTGAAGGCAAAGAGAGGAGTTCATGTGCCTGTGTCTCCAAGAAATGGCTTATGCTTTTGAGCAGTATCCGGAGGAATGAATTTTGCAGTAGCAGTGCTGCAGCCGAAGAAAAGGAAACAGTAGCTCCTGTTCGTAATGATGTTGAGATGGTGTCTTGCGAAGAAAACAGGGAAGTTGAGAGTGATGGGTACCTTACCAGGTCCTTGGAAGGAAAGAAAGCAACAGATATGAGACTTGCTGCTATTGCTGTTGGGACAAGCAGCCGAGGGGGGCTAGGCAAGCTTTTGATCCGGGGAAGCAATTCTGTTCGTGGGGTTACTAACCTTGGTCTATCAACAATTGCCCGCGGTTGCCCTTCTCTGAGGGCTCTTTCCTTGTGGAACGTTCCTTTTGTTGGTGATGAGGGTCTATTTGAGATCGCCAAAGAATGCCATTTGCTTGAGAAGCTTGACCTTACCAACTGTCCTTCAATTTCCAACAAAGGTTTGATTGCAGTGGCCGAGAACTGCCCGAATTTGAGTTCTTTAAATATTGAATCTTGTTCTAAGATTGGTAACGAGGGATTGCAAACTATCGGAAAGCTTTGCCCCAAGTTGCAGTCGATCTCTATTAAAGACTGCCCTCTTGTTGGGGATCATGGAGTATCAAGTCTATTATCTTCTGCTTCTTCTGTATTGACAAGGGTGAAGCTTCAGGCCTTGAACATCACGGACTTCTCTCTTGCCGTAATTGGGCACTATGGGAAGGCTGTTACAAATCTTGCCCTCAGTGGTCTCCAGCATGTTAGTGAGAAGGGCTTTTGGGTCATGGGTAATGCTAAGGGTTTGCAGAAATTAATGTCTTTGACAATTACTTCATGCCGGGGAATAACAGATGTGAGTCTTGAAGCTATTGCCAAGGGATCCGTGAATCTGAAGCAAATGTGCCTCCGTAAATGTTGCTTTGTGTCTGATAACGGGTTAGTCGCTTTTGCCAAAGCTGCAGGATCTCTTGAGAGCCTGCAATTGGAGGAATGTAACAGGGTTAGCCAGTCGGGGATCGTTGGTTCACTTTCAAACTGTGGAGCAAAGTTGAAAGCTCTTAGTCTTGTGAAGTGCATGGGAATTAAGGATATGGCTTTCAGAATGTCAGTCTCCTCTCCTTGCAGTTCTCTTCGATATTTGTCCATTAGAAATTGCCCAGGATTTGGCAGTGCCAGCATGGCTATGATAGGGAAACTGTGCCCTCAGCTTCAGCATGTTGACCTAAGTGGGCTTTGTGGAATTACAGATGCTGGGCTTCTGCCACTGTTGGAGAGTTGCGAGGCAGGTCTTGTTAAGGTGAATCTCAGTGGCTGCTTGAGTTTGACCGATGAAGTAGTTTCAGCCTTGGCTAGGCTACATGGTGGAACCCTTGAATTGCTGAATCTGGATGGTTGCAGAAAGATCACTGATGCTAGCTTGCTAGCAATTGCTGAAAATTGTCTGTTTCTCAGTGATCTAGATGTGTCAAAGTGTGCAGTCACTGATTCTGGCATTACTATCCTGTCAAGCGCAGAGCAGCTCAATCTTCAAGTCCTATCCTTGTCAGGATGTTCTGAAGTATCAAACAAGATCTTGCCTTGCCTAAAGAAAATGGGCAGGACCCTGGTGGGATTGAACCTCCAAAACTGCAGTTCAATTAGCAGCAGCACAGTTGAGCTGCTTGTAGAGAGCTTGTGGAGATGTGATATCTTATCATAGTCAGGGAGAAAAACAGATGCTCATTGACTGAATCAAATCAGTGTAATCAAAGGCATTGAACTGGATCAGGAGGTTGATGAACTCCCGTTTGTCTATACATAGAAGGATAAAATTTCATTTAGTTAGTTGGTACGGGTAGCAGCGTTCAGCATAGTTTTTGGCCCATCATCAGTGGGTGCTGCTTGGTTTTCTTCCATGGAACTTTGGCAGTTCACTTCTCCATTCTTTTTTTCTTTTTTTGCAGGCTTCCTTCAGACAGAAAGCTTGTGGTAAATGTTTTTCCCCCATTGATGGGAGGCTTCCCCTTTCATGGCCGTGGTTTCTTGATAATACAGTTACCAAGCTCTATTCCGGATTCCCACTAGTGGCCACTCCATTTCCTATATCATCCCAGGTCCTTGTGCTTTGCTGGATGTAACATACCCGGTGTTTTAGCTTACGTCTTGCATTCCTTTGATGGTTTGTGTCTTGACTAAGCTTTCTTTGTTGCGATCTTATGAAGTCTGCTGAAAACTTTATTGTTTCAAGTGTTTTCTCTAAGAGTCTTTCAGTGCTCGAATCTCTCCTTCGGTGTTGGTTTCGTGGTTATCGTGTGCTCCTCTGTGATCATAGTGTGTTCTCTTTCATTTGCGCTCTCATAAGAGTGGTTTGTATTGGGCAGTTCTATACTGGGGTGCCTCAGATTTGCAGGCTTTGGCGGTGGCAGCTGGTTCATCCCTTGCCAATGACAACTTGTTTTCGGGTGTTTTTTTTTCCCACCAAAGTCCTGGTTTCTGTGGCTTCTCTTTGTATATGAATTGTACTCTGCAACTACTTCAATAAAATGTAATATTTCCTTTTCGTTGTGTAATCCATTTCTGTTGAAAGACTATCAAAGCAGAAATCTCCACCACTAATTCTATAAATTCGATCTAAGATGGCCATGATCTCTGGAAAATGGTGGCAGTACTGATTATAGATTACCAAAAAATGTTAGAAGCAGTGGTGGCAGTGCTTAGATAAGCAGAAACCTGATAAGGTGGTATCAGGATTTGCTGTAGAGGAAGGCACTCATGGTGGTGGCAGTCATAAGAGAGAACACTGTTTATACCATCAACAAAAGTTCCATTAAAGTTTCATGGTTAAAAGAGTATTTCTACTGTGAGTAATACTTGCAATCACATTTACTTGATAGTTTCATACCCAAACAAGATTTGGAAGTGAGGACCAGAGTTAGTACACCACATACAGTGACTCTACATTGTAGAGGCACAGTTGGAAAAACCTTTAAAATGGCTACTGTTTGTTTTTGTCTCCATGGATGGATACTTGTCTAGCATGTAGAATGGGCCTCAATAATGCATGCTAGGGCTACCGAGAGCAATTTGTACCAGGACTACTACCACTCCTAGCTCTACCAGCTATCCTAACTAGTGCTATCTCATGCTAGTGTCTGGTCACCATTTAGGTTGCTTGCAGGTACCAGGCATCAAGGATTAACTTCCTAGCTGTTAAGGTCTTCAGTATCAGAGAGGATTGTGTTGCTGATGAATGATGATTAAGGCAAGTGAAGACATCATAACTCAAACAAAGTTACAATGTCACTACAGTTAATATACACAAACTAAAGAATAATTAATGCTTCTGTCTGCTATTAGAAAACACACACCCCAGGTCCCTCCATCCCAAGTATCAAATCCAAGATCGTTAAAGCTGCAACCTGAGAAACTGTGGGCTAAAGTTGTTTCCTGTAGATGGTTAGAAATCAGAGGGGCGCAGGCATAGAATCATGAACGTAAGTGGGAAAAGGTAAGTAAATTAAAAGCAAAAACAAGTGGAATGATCAAGCAGAAATGGCTAATCTTGTGTCTGGCGATGGAAAACTAAAGGGGTGTCTTTAACTTGGGGGTTAAACTATTTGCCTACTTGCTTGTGTTAAACAGATGATGACAGAAGTACTTAAATAGTCTGAAAAAGGAGTCAAGTCAACCAGCAAAAGATGATAAAAAATGTAACTCCAGTCATTCAAACAGAAACATGAACAGGATTGTAACTATTGCTTGAAATGAGCCATCAAAACAAAGCTACAAGGCCAGCTCTATTGGGACCCCCCAAGCCATACCCCGAACTCAGATTCACTGTATTTTTTGAACTAAACAATTGCAATATATGTGAACATGGAAAGCTACAGGTTCTTAAACGAGAATCATATCATTGTTTCAATAGTTTTCCCTAATCTCTTTGCAGCTCCCTCCTGTTTTTCCTTTTTTCCCATTTGACAAGACTCATGGCTTCGGCGACAGACTCCTCATACGGTATAAGAATTACATTCATTGTGATTCTCTTCTTTTCCCTCACATTTCTCCCTCCTGTCTCAGGTAAAAATTGATCTGGGTTTTTCGGACACTACTAGGCTAAATAACTAACTATTACATCAACAAAAGGGAATTCACAAAAGTCGGTCTTGTTTCAATCTGTGTTGTTTGTGCTTCTTTTTTGGCAGCGGGATCATCAATGCCTTCAAGAGGGAGTGAAGATATGAAGCAAAAGAAAATGGTTCTGGGTTCAAGGCCTCCTCAATGTGTCAATAGGTGCTCTAATTGCAAGCCTTGCATGGCTGCTCTGGTCACTCCTCCCCATCATAAAAACGGTGTCAGGGGACCATCATCATCTAAAGGAGATGAAAGCTATTACTTGCTCTCATGGAAGTGCAAATGCGGAGATAAGTACTTTCAACCTTGAAGTTTGTATACTACCCTAGGATACATTAATGTTAGTATTACATGTAGCTAGACCTAAGTAGTCTCTCCCTAGCATGCCAGGAACCCACCTCCCTCCCTCCCTCCCTCCCTCTCTCTCTCAGGACAGAAGTACTTAGATGTATAATATGGGTGCTGGCTTGCCTTGTCGCAGTGGGTATTCTGTAATTTTTTTCAGGGACATTCAATTATCTTTGATATCTGTCTGGCTATCTCATGAATCTGCCAATACGCAACTGTCATATCTTGAACATTTTAGCATCATGAAAAGCTATATCCAACCATTAAATGCCTCGAAAAACATGCTACACTAATTATGTCTGCAATTATTTCATGTTTGCTCAACTTTGGTTTTTATATATAAATATAAAAAAATAATAGATTAGTTATTTTTATTAAAGTAATATTGTTTTATTCTTTAAAAATAAAGTATTAATGTTGTTTTAGCTATATTTGAACTTGGTTTGGTTTGATTAAATCAATTGAATAATTAAAAATCAATTGAGTGTTATAAAATTAATATTTTTTTTTATTTAGATACCACTTCTGTTCTTATTCCGAAACACCATGCTTCCCTGCCATAGGTCATGTTTCTCCCATTTTTGGGCTCGGAGACATGAGACCTCTAACACGTGTCCAGTCCTGCAATATCTTGTCAAAAATTACCTAAATTCAAAATATTCCATTGACAGTGAAGTAACATGGGGTGATTGGTATTGTACTGTAAATTATTTTTTATTTAAAAATATATTAAAATAATTTTTTTTATATTGTTTTTATTTTTAATTTAAATTTATCAAAAAAATACTAAAAAAACCATTAATTTAGTATTTTAAAAAAATAAATATATTTTAAAAAAACATTGAAATATAGCTGAAAATGCACTTCTAAACTGTCGCCACATGAGACTTGGGTCCTCTCATGCAAGAGAGTACCCCCACTACTTGTCTCCTCACCCATTACAAAAATCCAAAAACTATCTCCTCCAATAAAAAGCTATTGCCAAGGGTTCCGTGTACGGACTTCTCTGATCTACGGAAAGGATGGAAAGGAGAGGAGGAAGAGTGAAGACAAGCTTAGTCAACAGCCATGGTCATGGCAATGTAAAGCAATGACGACGGTCAGGCACGCGAGAAGGGGAAGAACGTAGGGAAGGGTTGTCTGGCACGGCCGATACACGTCGGATTGTAAACCGTCTAGGGAATAAGCAATGGTGTCAACGGAGCTAACTTCAAGCAGGGATTCTGCTGGCTGTATTTATTTTCAAAATACAGGGGGGTGTTTAACCAAGAAAAATATTTTTCTTTTTTATTTTCAGTTTTCTTTCTTTTTTAATAAAGATTGAAAAGTGTGTTCATTTATTAAGAACGATGATGAATTTTTTCAACAAAATAAAAATACATTAAAATCACAACTATTTTTCAATAATCGAATTGCGGGGTATTAATTTTATTTTATTTTGATTAAGAGTTATCAAAGGGAATTATATCATCAACTGAAAAATATATCATATTTATAATAAAAAATAAATTTATGATACTAACTAAAAATGAAAAAGATAAAAAGACAATAATTTTAATTTTTTATATTGTTTATATATAAAGAAAAAAAATCATCGATATGTCTTGTCTTCATTTTTTTAAAAAAAAAAATCTCCGAATAGATTCAATATAAATTTGAAAAGCTAGCATCTATACAGAGGAACTTTGATGACTTTCCTGAACATTAGGATTTCCTTCACATCCAGACTCTGCTTTTGAGAGGGGGCTGGTGCTGGTACACAGGCCTCTCTCTCTCTAGGACATGGCAGGGGGACAAGCAAGGGTTACAAATAGTGCGTCATCTCAGCCTTCAAGTTCTAAAATACAATAGATTTCACATCAGACAAGTCATTTGTAATTTACAAACATTATTATAATATATGAACCAGGAACAAGTACACTGGCATGCCATCAGTGCGTATTTCTGGCAGTTCTGTCGGCAGGATTATCTTCCTTTTTGCCCTTTCTTCTCACTGATTTGCTTCACACCCAAAAGACTGGATCAGCAAGTCATTGTTCGAAGCAGGCAGGAAGTTTTGCACCCTCTGGTGGTTTCCAGATGATATTTTCTAGCTTAGTGCAGAAATTCTTGTAGAACTGCAAAGAAAAGTAAATGGTATAGGTTTTGCCAGTATTGAAGGATAAATGAAGTGATAGCCTTCGATGCTATTACAAAATCTGAAAATATATATATATATATATATATATATATATATAATAATAATAATAGCAACAATAGCAAATTGATCTACCAAGGTCGACAAATTAAAGGGCCTTTAAACTTTTATCAAGATAGCAAACACTCGTAAATTCATGCTAGCTGTCTCACTGCAGATACCTGGGTGAAGGAAAAATTCTATAATATGCGTGAGCTATCCATTATATCATTAGAGCAGGCAGACAAGGAGAAGATGTTTATTTATGTCGAAAGGGGATTCTTAGATTTATTAGCAAACCATAAGAAAATGGGGTTGAAAATTAATCAATTTGTAGGTTAATATTAGAGCTTCAAATGATCCAAACATGGAGAACAGGCTGTGATACGTTGTCAGATGTGAAATAGCCCGTATATGACTTCGTATGCACATATACAAGGTCCAGTGAATGTGCATTTTAACAGTGAAAGCCCAAAAATACTGTGCTGAGGCCATGAGAAGACATAGCAAACATGATCATAGAATAACAAATGAAAAATGAAAAACACATAACAAGCCTGCATTTTCCCCTTTTCAGAACTAACCAGCCTATATTTTGCTAAAATGATATTTTATTTAAGTTGCCTTGGATTCTGCACATTTAATTCCAGTAGGTTACTCTACAAACTTCTGCTGATAGGGGTATAGCACATGCGTTTGCAGGCATCAAGCTCACCCTTCACCCCATCTTTTCCCATGGTTAGATGGGTAGTATTATGCATATGGAGAGTTAGAAAACATTATCATAATCTTAAAAACAAAGAAAAGAGAGTGATTGATTGATTTCTAGATGACGGGACAAAAATTTAAGGATTTAAATGAATTCACCTTGTGATATTCAAGAGTTTCCCCAGAAGCCTTCCGAGCATCTACCATGAAAAGTGATGGAGCAACTTCATAAACCTAAGCATGAATGACAACTGATTTTAGTATAGTTCTTATTCTGAAACCACTGGCACCTAGTTTTTTCAGATTATAGAATTTGGAGAAAGAGAGATATGAAATGAAACCTAGGAAGTTACCTCCAGAACAACTGCAAATTGTCCAGCCTTGTTTTCAGATACTCCTTCAAGTCTTGTCTGTAAGAATTTTTATTTTTTTTTCCAATGTCAATAGAAATGAAATGAAGAAAGATCATTAAATCATATTGCTATCCAACACATCAGAACCCAATGAACCAATAATTAACCGCTAAGCTGTTGCCAGATCAGCTCAGTGGCTGAATTTTCTGGCAACTATTTTTTTGTAGCGGCATGAGCTTGCCTGTGTAATTAGCTTTGTTACTTCCTGGTTTGTATTTTCTCTTTATGAGCAACACTTCCAATTCTTCTCTTATCATTACAACATCCCATTTTCAGATAAAGGGGAAAAAAAATGTTTCCAGGTAATATCCATAGAAATTGCTCAACTAAACCATGCAGTTTTGAGAAGAATTGAGCTACTTGAGACACACAGGCAACTTATTGGTGGTTACTACCAAACTGGGACACATGCAGAACACAATTTGTGGCAGAATAAAAGCACAGAGGACCAAGAACGTCACTGATGATGTTAAATAGGGACTTCATACAAATATAACAAATCAAGTTTTACCTTGTAATTTCGTGTATGGACCTTGAGATTCATTGATTCTGCAACTGCTTCAATTGCTGAAATTATATCTTTTGCAGGTTTGCGTGATACAAAACGAGTTTGTCGTTTTATATAATCCTGTCAGATAAAAAGTGCACCATCAGCCTAGACACATAAAGGCACTTTGAGATGTTATCAGAAAGTGCTTGAACCAAAGGAAAGGATCTAATAACCGCAGCAACTACATAGAAATTAAGCAAGGCGCAAAACAATACAAGAAGATTAATATATTTCACCATTACAATGGCAATGGTGGTGCTGGATATCACAGATAACATTTTCACAGATGGAGAGTTCAGGAAGTAGGACACGTGACACTTGATCGTGTCTCCACTATCTTAATGTTTGCTTTTCTTTTATCAAATTAACTTAGCCTTGAACAAAATTCAAATCCGGAACTATGCACTAGAACAGGCTAGATACTATTTTTGTCCATAAATTGCAGCACAACACTGAAACTACCTGACGTCTGTCGAACAACGCTGATAGATTCAACCCTTGAGACAGGGTAATCATCTCAAATGCATTCATTACCAGAGGACCATCTTCACTGTTCTCCAATTGCTCTGCTACATATTGATCCTGTATTCCCAAGAATTACCAAGTAGAAAGAGAAGTAAAGAGCTTAAAAGGCAGAAAAAAAAATATGTCTGAAGGCCATCATAGAACATTATGGTACCATAAAGAAAAGAACCCACTGAAAAAAAGGGGTATCAGATGATGCACGTTACAATGCATTTGTAATGTTAGCATACACTCAACTTCAGAATTTGGTAGGCTTGCATTAGATGCATGTTACAATGCATTTGTAATGTTAGCATACACTCAACTGCAGAATTTGATAAGCTTGCATTAGTATTTTGAAAGTGATGATACCAACCTCAATGTCATCAAAAACAGCATGAACATCATCCAAATTCACTTCCTCATCTTCCCTATGTCCAACAGGCTCATAGTTTTTCTGAAACCATGGATGTTTTTTAATTCCCTCAATCCCTATACGCTGCAGCAACAGGGAACCGATTTTTTTCAGATGAATACAATTTCATGGATATGAGGTGTTCTTAACTGATATTGAAGTCCTGGCTAATAATAAGTTTCAGACATCATGTGATTCAGATCACAACAGTTTTGCAAGTAGGCATTTAAGTTCCAGTGCAATGTCCCAGATCAATTACAAGGTGGATAGAAGGAAGTAAAACACTCACAGTTTTAGGATTGGGATTGAGTATCTTATCTATCAATGCTTTCGCCCCAGGGGAAAACCAAAATGGACACGAATATTCCGCAGCATTTATCTATGCATCAACCAGAAAACACAGTTAGGAATTGCCACATTATGCTTGGGAAATTATAACTACATAAAGAATTCAAACTTGGCACAACAAGCAAGATTATGCTTTCAGGAATGGAACAAGGTGAACATGGGCTTTTTCACCATTCCCATGCAAGGTTAGGAGAAATGCAAGGGTATCAGTGCACGTTTGGAACTAAAACCTCCAAAAAAGGTGCTCTTGATAAAAACTTGCGCAAACAGAACTGCAAGTGAAGAAAAAGAACAAGTGTGGCAGCTTGAAAAGCTTTCAATCTGCAAATTTTGAACACTTTGTAATGAATAGAAGTGTCCTTGCAGAACTTGATAATAAGTTAGTGAATGATTGCACAAAAGGGAGTTTTAAAAGAATAACTAATTGACAAATACAAAGCACTTTGTTCACTTGTTCAATTCCTCCCGAGAAAAGATAGCTAACCTTTCGGTACAAGGTTGGAAGGTCTGTCTCCTCAAATGGAAGATATCCAGCCATTAGAACAAAGAGGATGACTCCACATGACCACACATCAGCAGCAGCCCCATCATAACCTTGGTGACCAAGCACCTGATAAGCAGTCGTTTACTGTAAGAAATTGTGTTAAGAAAACAGAGGAGCAAAAGTGCACCAGGAAAAAAATGGAAAAAGTTGCATTTATGTTTCAACTACATGAAAATTATGAAAATGCAAATGACTTTCTATAAGAAACAGTGAAGCTGCAGATGAGCCATGCAGAAAAGTTCGTATATAGCAGATGGGAGGAAAAAGTTCCACGGAGAATAAATGAGGTTCAAAAGATCAGTAGCCAATCAACTCAAACATGGTGATGTTCAGTTTTCCACCATCAATATTATCCTCAGCTCAATACAGCATTGTACTTACGTATGAATACAGCAACTCTTTCTCCATAACAGGGAACAAAAGAACAAAAACAGAGAAATATTCTATGAAAGGGATGCATCTCAGGAATAAAAACCATACAACAGTCCAGGGTGTCAAATATTGGCATAGATGGAAAAATTATTGTAATAGAATAGAAGACGTTGGCAAAGGCACAAGGGACCAAATCATATATTTCCTCTTTTCCACTTGAGAATATACCTCAGGTGCAACATAATTCGGGGTTCCACATGTCGTATGAAGAAGTCCAACCCCCTGCATGCAAGTAGAAACAATCACAGACAAACACAGTGAGACAGAGATGAAATTTGTGTGTGCGTGCCCACATGTGTGTATGTTTTATTGAAAGTAAGATAGCCATACGCTTACTTTCTGCGGCAACGCACTCAATCCAAAGTCAGAAACCTTCAAATTTCCAAATGCATCAAGAAGAAGATTTTCAGGCTACACATTAAAAAAAAAAAAAAAGTCGATCACAGCAGGCCCAATCACAAAACAAAGAACTCAAAAAAGCAACTAAACTGCCCGATATATCCACCTTCAGGTCTCTGTGGTACACCCCCTTGCAATGACAATGAGCAACTGCATCAATAAGCTGCTGAAAATACCGTCTCGACTCGTTCTCCTCAAGTCTTCTTTGATGAACCTATCATCCAATCCAATCCAATCCATCCACATTAAACAACAACAACAACAACAAAATCCCTTCACTTATTAGCTAATTATCCGTTAAAACGAAAAAAAACAGCAATCATTTCCTGCTCAAGAATCTAAAAAAAAACTTACAATTTTATCAAATAATTCTCCTCCAGTAACAAACTCTAGAATTATATATATCTTCGTCCGGCTCGCCAAAACCTAGAATCCAATCAATCAATCAAAATAATTAAGCAATAATACCTAACAAAAATTTAAAAAAAAATTAACAAAATAATTACCTCATGCAGCATAACTATGTAAGGATGTCTGACAAGCTTCATGATCGATATCTCTCTTTTTATCTGCAAGCTCAAAAATTTAACCTTATTTACCTCCTCCTGCTAGCCTAAAAAACAAAATTGAGAAAAGGAGAGATTAAGGAGTAATTAGTAACCTGATCAACCATTCTGTGCTTAAGAATGGCGGATTTAGAAAGAATCTTCATGGCGACACTCTCTCCTGTTTCTCTATTTTGAGCAAATTTGACCTTGGCGAAGGTTCCTTCACCAATTGTACGGCCAACTTCATATTTTCCTACCTTTCTCGTTACTTTCTTCATCATTATAAATTATAATTACGATCAGCTCATTCTTTCTTTTCTTTCGCTCTCAATTATCGAATATTCAAAACAGCATGGATCAATTTCTGTGTTTGGTTACAGTGAGAGGAATGAATTTTCTATAATAAGAATAAAATTAAGATAGGAATGAATGCTACTGATGGGAGTAAATACACATATTCAGGCGAGAATCGAATCTTACCGGGAAATGGAACCGCCGGATCGTGCGGAGTGTTTTTTGGGGATTTTTTTTAAAGATGGATGGAGCTCTGAGAGGGAGGTTGGGTTGGGTTCGTTTGGTTTGATTTGATTGGGTTGGGTTGGGTTGGGTTAGTCGTGGTTCGGGTTTTTGATAACTTATAAATTGGAAATGCACTATTTAATTCATAACTTAGTAGTGAACTAGATTATTGGTACCACTGAAAGTGAAATTTTTTAAAAAATATATATATATACTTAAGCATTGTTAATGTATTTTCTAATAAAAAAATAATTATGAAATCAAAATATGATATATATTGAATGATATTTTTTTAATATTAATATGGTAATATATTGGATGATGTTTTTTTAAACATTGAGATGATATATTAGAATGACCCGGGTTAACTTGTCAAATCTTTAACTCGGATCAAGAAACTATGATAACCCTATAAAAAACAAATCAAAATAAATTATGAAATTCAATTCTCAATCAATCCAATATTAAAAGAAGAAATTAAAACATATATATTAAATTAAAAATAAAAACAAAGAAAATACATGAGTCAACTCATGTTAAATTATTAAGCCGATCTGGGTAATGAGATAGGGATAACACTATAGAAAGCAAATCAAAAAAATTATGAAGTCTGATTTCCAATACATCCAATGTTGAATGATGAAATCGAAAAAAAAATCAATTAAAAAAATGATAAAAAAACTCAAGTCGATTCAAGCTAACTTCCTAAACATGTTATGTGAGTCATAAGAGTGGGATAACTTAATGAAGAAAATAAAAAAAAAATCATGAAACTCCATTTACGACATATTCAATGTTGAAAGTTGAAATCGAGAAAAGAAAGATAAATCCACGAGATCAGAATAACTCTACATAAAAAAAATTGAAGAAAAAACATATGAAACTCAATTCCCAAAAAAATATAATATTAAAGGATAAAACTAAAAAAATAAAAAAATTATACTAGGTTATTTAAGGGTGAAATTGAAAAAATATGTATATTAAATTAAAAAATGACTCAAAAATGAACCGAGTCAATTTGGGTCATCTTGTCAAACTCGTAATTCGAGTCATGACATGTGAATAACCCCATAAAAAGTAAATCAAAAGAAAAATTATGAAGCTTGGTTAAAAAATATTCAATTAAAAATAAAACAAAAAAAATAAATAGAATCAATCTTAGTCAACCTATCAAACCCATAATAGAGGTTGGATAGGGTTTTTTTAGTTCAATGAATAAGGTTAGGGGCTATTTAGTTATAAATATAATGGCAAACATGTAAATAATTCCTTCTGTTTTTTCACCAAAGCTTGAGCATGTAAGGTTTTATAAAGTTATTGAGTTGATGATGTAAAGTATAGTTTTTCATGAAGGCAAAGTGATAAAATAATTTTGTATTGTTTTTAACAATAAAATTAAATTTAGTTTTATCAAATTAAACAAATAATAAGATATTTTTTTGGATATTGTGAGAACCTCAATATGAAAAAGCTAATTAAACCAAACTATTTGTGGCCTGTTTATTTTTACGTTTCAAAAGCGCTTTTGAAAAAATTTGAAATTTTTTTATTTGTTTCTTTGCTTCAAGTTAATATTTTTTTGGTATTTTCAAATCATTTTTGATGTGCTGAGGTTAAAAATAATTTTTTAAAAAAATATATTATTTTGATGTATTTTCAAGTTAAAAATACTCTAAAAAACAACAGTATAGTAGAGATATGAAGATGTTGTTTTTGATGTTATAGTTAATTTTATATTTTAATTATTCTTTCTACTTAGCTTTAGGGTTTTTTTTTTTTTTTTTTTGTCAAGACAGGTGGTGTGTTGATTTTTTAACCAGATAATTGAATTATTGACTTTTAAGAAAATATCATGGTTTCTTCAACCTCCCTCTTTATAATAGTTTTCTCTACCTACCCTTTTTATAGGGTAGGGCTAGTTTAGTGCTGTAATTTTAAGAAAACAAATAAGAAATCCTAGTTTTATCCAAGTTGTAGATATTTTGGTAATAATGGACGGAGCAAGGACAACACGAAGAGACATGAAAAGTTGAGAAGGTCAGTGCTGCTCGTATTCTATTGGCAAGACGAGAGAGAACCAGACAGATTCATCTTTCCATGATGGAAACCAGGGGCGACCTGATTTGATGAAGTTGTGATCGTTTGTATTATTATTAGCATGAAAATGCTTCTTGAGGTCTTGGCTTTTACTGGCAAATCACAACGAATCTCCTTCACACAGTTTACCAGGAATTTTCATATCTATATATCTCTCACGATCCACAGTGGAACCACTAGATTTCCATGGATACAAATGCTGCAAGTTTATCTTTCTTCATTTAGCAATATTTTTGGATATTGTTGCCGGATGTCCCAATTGATTGTGCCATCCCCTTTTACCTGGCCTGGATTTGTTTTTTCTGTTTTTCTCCGCAGAGATTGATCGAAGTAGCTTCATGGGCTCCTCCTCGATTTCAAGATGTATTTCTCATTGGAGAAGAAGGAGGAGGAGGAGGATGGTGCTGATACATAAAAATATATAAAAATAATATTTTTTTAATTATTAAAAAAATAAATTCGAAGAGAATGCAAATTGCCGAACTCCATGGCACTAAAAACCAGCATTCCTTTAGCTTTCACAAGAGCACTCCCTCTCTCCATTCATATGCTATCATTTTCGTCAATAAAATAATATTTTCATTAATTGTTTTTGTTTTTAACCTCGACAAATCAAAACAATGAAGAATTAGTACTAAAAATATAATTTTAAATAATAAAATAAAAATAAAAATAGTTGGAGAAGTATTTGTAAAATTCTCAACTTCCTTTTCCTATAAATTGAAAATTCTTCTCCCATCATTAATTATACATAATTATTTTCTTCACATGCAGTGGACTAATATCACCCGGAGGCACTCCTTCCAATGTCCTCCTTTTTATATACCATGTCAGGTATTAGCTTAGGTGATGAGCATCAAGTCATTCGGGGTTAAACTAGGGTGTGAGCGGCATACCTCAACTTCATCAAGAAGATTTTTAATGTTAATGATTTTTAATTTTTTGCTTTTTATTTTTTCATCTATCACATTATTGTTTTAGCTTTAATCTTATTTTTTCTAGATAATTTGTATTATAAAATGAATATAATTTTTATTTCAACTCACAAAATCATTTGAAACAAGAATTTTCCATGCATCGATGTGGAATTGATATAGACTGATATCAAACAAGTTTTTTTTAATGACTTAGAATACGTTTGGGAAATTTCAAAAAAAAATTTTTTTGCTAAAATTTAATATAATTTATATGTTTTAGATCGTTTTGATATGCTGATATTAAAAATAATTTTTAAAAAATAAAAAAATACATGCATTTCGGTACAAAAAGTTATTTGAAAAGCAACCGCAACCATACTGTCAAATACTCTGTTATAAAACTGATATATATATAACCTCTCCTCACAAAAGAGGATAGGCTTTAATGAATATAGAAATATAATAATTTTACCTTAACGTTAATGATTGGAGTTGAATTAGAACAAGACTCGAGTTATATATTAAATAAGTTAATTAAAAAATAAAATAATATTATTTTAAAAAGAATTAATGAATTTGATGCAGTATTATTAATTTTGTTTATATAATATTATTTATTGATTCCACCTAATCAAACAAAGTCAATTTACCATCTAAGTTTTATTTTAAATAAAATGGTATTATTTTAGAAAAAAAAACCTGATTTGAATCACGAGATAGGTTAGCTAAGTTTTGAATCGAATTCTAAGCCAAGATTAATAACAATACTTTAAAGACAATCGAATCTCCTGAGCTAAATTACCAGAAAATAAAAAAAGAAAAATATTCGATAAAATCGGCAAGTATGGGAGCTTTTGTCGCTGCATGGTTCATAGGCGATGCATCTCCGCTTACAAGCAATAGCTGCCACATCTCAACTTCTTATTTGTCTAGAATCTCCCCAATCACAAGGCTACAATATTTCAACGAGAGCGACGCACACAGCGCATAAAAGCCAAAAATGGGATAACAATTAAGAGAGGACGAAAAAATAAAAAATAAATAAAATAACACTCTAGGTGCATCGTTACTCATGTATATTGTCTATTTTACCCCTACATTCATCCACTTGCACCACTTGGCGACGAAAGCAGCACCCCAAATGGGACCCGTAAAAATCTGAAAAGATAGCCACACAATGACTTGACTGGCATGACCTCATAGCACCAAAACTCACCGTTGAATCGAGCCATGGGCTCCACCGCATGGTGCTGGTTTGCGATCTTGGGTCCCGCAATGATAAGGCAGCCTCTCAAACAGTATAGTGGCAAATTCGTAGGAACATGAAGTTTCTATGGGCTTTCATTGCTCCCTAAAACACAGCGGAAAAACCCCGTTGTTTCCCTTTCATGAGCCGCCACCAAATGCGAGTCGGCAGTGTGGCCTCACGTGATGATATTGAATCTGGACCGTCAAAGGGCGTTATGTAATAAAAACAGACGGTTTGTAGCGGATCCTTTCTCACATGACCATGTTTGAGTGGTCCCGCTGTAATGGAATGTTGGCCCCGTACATCGTATATACGGGGAGTTCCTTAGACTTTGTTTGGCAGGTAAAAAAAAAAATATATGACTTGATTTTGCTGGAAAATTTTGTGATGCTAGGGATGGAATTAGTGACTTTTTATTAATTATTTTTTGAGCTCTTGAAGAAAAAACAAACATAAAAAAAAATTATGACTTATAAAGAATGATAAAAATATCTCAGCTTAGAATTTTTCTCTATCTTATTTCTTTGAAATGATCTTAAAAAATAACTAATTGTGTGTCACTAGTTACTCACTAAGTATCATAAATTTTTTAAATTTTACTAAAAATTAAAAATTTTAAAATATTAAAATAATAACATGTTGGATCAACATGGATTAACATACCGAGCTCGCAATCTAAATCATGAGATCAATATAAATCCAAAAAAAAAACTGAAATAAATTATAAAGTTTAATTCTCAATCAACACGATGTTAAAAGATAAAATTAAAAAAAATCCAATTAAAAAAAACCTAAAAAAAATCAATTCGAGTTAAACTTTCAAATCTACAATCCAAGTTATAAAAATAAAGTAATCTCATGAAAAATAAAATGATGTAAATTATAAAATTCAACCTGTAAAATAATTTTTTTAAAAAAAGCTATATTCCAACACCCTTCATTAACAATGAATTCACCTCCTCCTCACCTTTAATTTTTTGTTAATTAATAGTTATTCACGTCTTTTCTTTATTTTCTCTCTATATAGTATGAATATTGAAACAATATGCGGTAGATCAAATTAATAACCATATGCTGTAAAGCTATATTGGGTTAAAGACATGTTAGAAAGCCACACCATAACTGCATGGTAAATTAAATTTAAAATATATAAATAAATTGGGTCTTTAGTCTTTACCATGAATGTTATTAAATATCTATAAATCAAGTTTTATACTATTTATATTCGAAACTCAAATCTAGATCTGAAATAATTATCTAAACTTGACCCGAACTAAAATAAGTATGGATACCCGATCCTAACCTGATTAGGTTTTGAGTACCCATCATATATTAGTAATCCGAACCTAAGATCTAAATTTAGATGTTATCAACTAGAACTATTTAATATATAATTAGCTTGGTATGCATGTATTTTTTTGTATAAAAAAGAACTTTAAGATGATTTATTTATTTTGGGTTAGGTTTTAGGTCAGGTCGAGCATTCTAGTATCCATGCCATTATTCAAAACCTGAATTCTAACCTTCGAGTTTTACCCAAACTCAAGCCGAACCCGATTGGATTTAATTTTTTTTTCACCAATTGGAATTGATATTCAAGGTCTGAGTGAAATTCATATCCCTAACTCTAACAAAAATTAAACCACGTTAAAATTAATAAGAAATTTTTTCTTAATTGATTGATATAAACAATGTTTATCTATTTAAACGGAAGATTATGTCCTTGATTGTTTTAAGAAAACTATTTTTCTAGAAAATAGTTTTCAAGCTTTTCAGTATTTAATGAACTCAATAAAATTAGTTTTCAACAAAAGAAAAAATAAATCTTTCCCATCAAAAAAGTGCTTTCCTCTTCTTAATCTGGCAAAACACTTTTTTTAAGGCATAAAATAAATCTCATATAAATACACCTTCCACAAATCTTTCTCTTTCCATGATATCATACAAAATAAACTCTTAATTAATATCATTAACTAATTTGGATTTTGCATTAATTTAAAAAAATGTTTTGAGGTTTTAAAAATAAAATTTACTTAAAAAACATTTTAAAAGTTATATGCCTATAATATTATATTTAAAATATTTATATTATATGTATATTTATATTTTATAAAATAAGCTATATATGTAAATATATGATATAATAATTTTTTCCCCACAATCACACATTTTATATCTCATATTTTTTTTTTGTAAGTGGTCATATAGTTACTTTCAATGTTATATATATGCTAGATAAACTTGAAAAAAGAAATTAAAATATTTATAAGTTATTTTCCAGTTTATTTTTCATGGCATAATCAAATATTGAAAACTATTTTCTATCTTATTTTTCATGACATTGTTAAATATAAAAAGATAATCTACTTTTCATGATTTTATTTAAAAAACTATTTTCTAGCAAATAAACAAAACTTATGTAATTTTTTTGTTTTAAAAAGAAGACATTTAAAAAATTTAAAATAAAACTTGAATGATGAATACACGATGACTTAGTAAATTTTTGGTAATAAGATGCAAGATTTTTATGTAAGAGTATTTTTAATTGAAAATTTATTAAAATATTTATTAAAATATTTATTTTATATTTTTAATATCATTACATTAAAATCATAAAAAATTACATAAAAATATTAATTTGATTTTTTTTTAGATAATAAGCAGCCACAAAACAAATGCACCCTTAATTCACCTTCCCAGTTGTTAACAAACTTCCATAACTATGAACCAATTAATTACTCAATGGATCAATAAATTAATAAATAAATTAAACAATTAATCACTCACATTATTTATCACTCATGGTGTGTGTGTGTGTGTGTCTATATATATATATATATATATATATAACCAATAGCTTATTCCAAAAATGTATGTCTGCATTTAAAAATTAAAGCATGAATACAATGTAAAAATAACAAAACTCAAGAAAAAAAAAGTTTTGGAAAACCATAAAATAGGAAAACAAATTCTAAAATGAAAGCTTTAGATACTTTCCCCCAAACAAGCCACTAAAACCCCAATACCAAAATAAGCACGTGTACAGGACCATACTGAATCATCCTACGCTGCCCAGTGTCAAAGTCAACGGCCAAGATTGAATCCTTAAATCCCGTTTGACATTATAAGGTATTTTTTATTTTAAAAAAATAATTAAAAAACATTAAAAAATAATTAAAAACAAATTTAATGTTTTGCAAAAACTCTATACAACCGCAAAATGAAACGGTGCCTTACTCCTATATAAGAGCATAACATTCTACGTACATATGACATGCCAAGCCTCGAGAGACTGAGAAATCCAAAGCCAAAAATATGCTTCTTAGGAGCTCATCAACGCCAATTCTGAATTCATGGATCCCTCCACACTCGAAAGAACCATCTCCAGAACCCGAATCCTTGCACCAAATCCAAATAACCCGATCCATTTCGTTGGCAGCATCATCTTCTGGTCCATTTTCTTCCATTTCTTCACAAGGCCATGATTCTAATGAAAGAGTGAAAATAGCCTTTTCCAAGAATGATTTAAGGGACTTCTCAGTGCCAAAGAGAAAACCCAGCAACAAAATATTGAATGGAATCACTGTTGACCAGGAAGTTGACGAAGAAGTGGAGAAAAAAGTGTCATTTTGGGAGAGTGGGTTGTTATTTGAAGGGTTTGGGGTTGGAGAGAAGGGGGAGGGTGATAATGGGGTGTTAGGGGTTTTGGTGACGGGTGGTGGTAGTGATGGTGGTGGGAGGAAGTTTTGTGGTGGTGGAGGTGGTTTTGGGTCGGATTTTGGTGATGATGGAGGATCAAGGTTTCGGGAGTCTAATGAGGGGATTGAAACTACCGATGTTTATTATCAGACGATGATTGAAGCCAATCCTGGGAATCCTCTTTTTCTCAGAAATTATGCCAGATTCTTGAAAGAGGTACGTGTTTGCTGTATAGCAAAAGGTTCTTGCTTGCATGGTTTTTGAATTTTTTTGTTTTTTGTTTTGTTTTTTTGTTTTTTGTTTGTGTTATGGTTAGATAATGTGTTTTGTTTTTTTTTTTTTTTTTGAAGTTTAAAGAAATAGGAAGCTATGTTTCTGTCTTGTGTAGTTAATGTAATCGTATATCAACAGTGAATATTTTTGTCTGAAATTTGTGCTTTTAAAGCTCCTTTTTTATGAAAGTTTTGCTCTGTCAATAGGAATTTACTTTGATGGATATTCTCCAAGTATAAAGTTTTTGAAACTAGCTCTATGCTACAGAATCGTGAGAAAAACTGTTTTTTAGACGTAAAAATTAATTTTCAAACACAAAAGGTAAGAGCATGAGTAAATTAGGAATGATTTAGTAAGTGAATAGGAGCCAATCTTGTTGGGCAAGATTGTTCTAATGTATTGTTTTGGAATTCGAACAGATTCGTTTGGATTTTGTAAAAGCTGAAGAGTACTGTGGAAGAGCAATTCTAGCCAACCCTAATGATGCAGATGTTCTTTCAATGTATGCTGATTTGATATGGCAGGGTCATAAGAATGCTTCTCGTGCTGAATCTTATTTCGATCGAGCTGTTAAAGCTGCTCCCGATGATTGGTAAGCACTTTTGTTGATTGTAGAGTCCATAAAATTTGCTGCTGGGACCTTAGAGACGTGAAATATATCATGATCTTAGTTTCAATGTTTGATGGGAAAAAGGATTGTACGTGGATAGACAATTATCAGTATTACAGTATTGTACTTTACCATTGTCGCTGTAATTATGATGGATGCCAAGTTTTAAACATGTCTTTGTTTTGATGCTGCAGTTATGTGATGGCATCTTATGCTCGGTTTCTTTGGGATGCTGAAGAGGAGGAGGAGGGGGAGCGGGATCAGAGAGAAAATATGAGCAAATTGTCACCGCCAACTTTTTTCCATGGATCTAGGCCTCTCCCTCCTTTAGCCGCCTCATCTTGAGACCACCACCTCTCACAAAAATCTTGTATCATAGCTTAGACATAACTTCTGACCTTTGTTTATACATCCTTTCTTCTTGCAATTTTTCTAGTAACCTTTTAAGCTGCTCAGTTGAGTTGTTTAATTACCATGCTTTGCTCGTCTGGCAATTTGATGTAGAAAGAAAAATAAAAGATAAGACGAGTTTTTATGGCACTACCTCTATAACTTCTGCTTGCTTGTTATATATTTGTCAATAAAGTTCTTTTGTTCTGGTAGGTATTGCTGCCACTGCATAGTGGAGTTTTGCTGAAACGTTGAAGTTTGAAATCTCCTTTCCTCTGGTCATGCAAGTATCCCCCCTATAGATAAGCACCGTGGTTGGACAGAAAAGACTGTCCAATGCTTTAGATACAATAACAATGCGTTTAGCATGTTATGTATTGCCTCTTCAATTTTATTTAGGGTTTATGCTTCACCTTTAATTATTGAAGGAATCAAGGAAATGATAAAGCCTGGATAGATTAAATCGTTAAATTATCATTATCTATCTTCCCCTGTATTCAATAATTTAACGAGCTGATTTCTGTTCAAACTTAGCAAGTCCTAGGAGTGTTAAAATTTCTATACAGTAACAGGGCCTGATCTACCAGTTTGCCAAGGCGCGAGTTGTTAGGGCTTGCCGTCACATCAACTATTGGGGCTCTACGACAGAAAAGCTATGCTTGCAACTCAGCCTTTTGAGTGCAAATGGGAATATTTGGAGAGTTAAACCTGTGCTTTAGAAACGGTAAGAAGAGTAATCTAATCTTCTTCAATACACAAGGATAAGGATACTTTCACTCAGAACAAGAAATCAGCAGCTGATTGGGAAAATAAAGATTGATAGCTCTAAATTCATACCATTTGCTATCGATTATTCCTGGTGCTAACCTCCGGTTAGTTTTGTTCTTGAATTTTACTTGTGAATATAATCTGTTCCCAACTAGCCTGAGAGACCAAAAAAAAAAAGGCTCAAATGATCCAAAACCAGCCAATAACTGATCCACCAACCAACCCTATTCCTAGGAACACAACCATTGCAATTGCAGATAACTCTGCTTCTGAAACTGATACTGCCATGGGGGCAAGGATCATGAGAACACTTGTCAGATAGCCATTAGTCACTCCGAGCATGAAAGTTAGAATTGCCACGGGTACTTCAGTTTTCAGCCACTTGGGTCCATTGAGACAAGCTGCAAAGAGAGGATAGAACACAAGCCTGAGAATGCAACCCCATGTTGCCTTCTTAATGCTCTGCAGAACATATATTGCGGTTAAAGATTTCCCTGTGAAGTCTGCAACATTGTATATTGTTATCAGCAAAACGCGATACCAATCTTTTAGTAACTTGGACGAGAGATCTTCTATGAAACCAGGAAATATCGACAAAGTCACGATATAAATCATGAGAACACCAAAAGCTGGCCATCGGATTTTTCTTGCTACAGCCCGAAATTTTGGTTTTGGAAACAGTGAATCATCAGGAGCAAGTTTGTAACGCTGTTCCATAACTGGTAGTTTGTATAACAAATTGGAAGAGAGAGCGCAACACAGCAGAATGATATGGCACTAACTATAAAGTAGAAGTGAGCACTTGTTCGGAGACGTTGAGGGTTCTGAGGAGCGATGCCTTTGTAATGATCCTCAAGATGGAAATGAGAACACCTGTTACAAGCAATTGATGTGGTCAGGGGGACTGAGTATGATTCTTTGAGCTGTCTAACAGTATGATTCTTTGAGCTGTCTAACAATATCTGCTTCACCACAGAATACTTGCTTTCACTCACCTACTCCTTACATGCAAAATAAAGTTCAAGCAAGACAACAAACATGTATTTAATTTTACATCTTTCTCCTAAAATTATGCTAAGAATTATACAGTTTAAAACCAACTTCTCGGAAGCATAACTGATAGTGGTAATAGGGTTGGTTTCTGATGGATTCATTGAGGCTCTAGTCCCCTGCAATCTCAAAACTCATGAAATTCTGAATCACTTGATGCTCCACAAGGCATGGAAACTGTTCAAATCTTTCCAGAAGTTATGTTGTGCCAAGAAAGTACTTGCTGGCAATGATGGAAAAAGTGAAAACATGCTATTGCTGGAAATGATTTCTTATTCTGAATAACCTGTCTAAGGAAAACAGTGAAGATTTGTGCCTTGATCTAAATTCCTGGAAGTAAATCTATAACTTCGGCCCTGAAAAGAAAGACAGTCTCCTTAGGATGCTATTTATCATTGTCACAACCCCTTTTTGGGTTATTCCCCAATATTCACCTTTTCTCTTCAAAAAATCAAAAAATATATTCGGACTAAAAACAAAAAAAAATAATAACAATGAGAAGATAATGTCGGAGCGCCTAAAAATGGCTAGAAATTGGTTGAGGAGGCTAAAAAATTCAAAGATTAAAATTTGACAGTATATTTTTTACAGATGAAGAGCCCCGTTGACAAGGAAAATTCAAATTGAAGAAGAAAGGTCCAAAAAAATTTTTATTAGAGGTTTAATTGAATTTATGGAGGGTTTGATTGCAAGAAAATTTGTTTTTAAAGTCAATTTGGGCTTTAATTGGAAGAAATTAAAGTTTTGGGGTCAAATTAGAATTTTTTAGAGTTAATTTGGTCAAATCAGGGGCTTAATTACATAAATATTGAAGTTTGATGGTCAATTAAGGACTTAGTTGAATAAAGTAAGAACCAGGGACCAAAGGGAAAAGGGCGCTGAAATCTAGGGTTTGAGTTGAAGTTCATCAGGGGTGTAATTAGAGATAAGTCACAAATTGAAGGACTAAAGCGTAATTGGCAGAAAAGTTACTATTCATCTTCTTCTCTAGCGAGGCTGCCCGAGGGGCCTCATTCCCAAGGCGTTTGACGCCTCGTTTCTTCCCCAAATTAAATGAAACCTGCACGAAAATGATCCTGTGATACTTGAATACACACTAGTATAAATTGTTAGGGCTTATCGAGGATGCAGAGGCGGTGGCACCGTCCCAAAGTAGTCAACCCGACCAGCCATTTTCCTGCACAAAACTGGTAGTTCATCATTGCTTCTTTGAAGCAATGGTTGGAGTGCTTTCGGGTCGAACCAAGGGCCGACATTTGGCACTAGAAGAGACAAAGTGTCCCTCTTCCACCACCTATAAATAGATGTGATTTTTCATGCTCCAGGGAGGGAGATAATTGGGTCCAAAGTCGGTTGAAAACCAGCCTTCCTCCCCATGATTTTTCCTTTTCTGTCGTCTGTCTCTTCACACTCTCTCTCTCTCCGCCGTCCTAGCCACCACTGTCATCACCGTCAGCTTTTCAGCCACCATCTCCACCACAGGAAGCCAACATAGCCACCGTCCAACCACAGCAACCGCCGGTCCTCTCCCCCTGCAGATTTTCTTCTTCTTCTTTCTTCCTGTCGCAGCCACCGTCAGCCGCCACCGCTTGCACCACGCTGTCCTCCACCACCGTCAGAACCACCGCATGTCAGCCTTCCTCCCTTTCTTCTTCTTCTTCATCTCTGTTCGCTGAGGGAACAATAGATGTGAATTATAATTCACGTTCACTGTTCATGCAGTGAACATTGGGTCGGGCCGTTCCTGGCCCAGTCCAAACTTCTCCCAAAAAAATCTTTTTATAAAAAAAATTTATGATTTTTCTGCGTATTTTTCTATTGAATTTTGCTTAATACTGGTTTATATTTTTATACCGTAAAGATACAAATCCGGTATTAAAATACCCGGTTTTTGTCAAAAACATTGAAAAAAAAATTATTTTGTTTTCATGCATACGGCCAAGTCTCTCAAAGATAAGAAAAATCATCACATTGTATTTTCATACAAAAAAATACATATTGTTTTTTTATACATAAAACACAAAAAAAATTCAAAAATATATTTTAGCATGTATTTTGGCTTTAATAACAAGTTTGTTAGAGTCATGAGAACTAGGCCAATATTTCAAAATTTTCAAAAAAAATATTTTGTTTTCTTTTAGTATCTGAGAATACAAATTTATACGTAAAACGTATTCCTGATATTCAAAATGTAGTTTTTTTTTTATATAGACGTTAGAACGGTTAGCTTTTCTTACTGATGAGGATTTTTCTTAAATCATAGACGGACCAACAATTAAAAATACAATAACATCTTAGCTTTTTATCAGACAATCAAACAATGCAGCTTATCTTAGGTAAATCGTATTTGGGGTGCTAATACATTTTCTTTACGCAACCAGTCCCCGTATCCGATCTCTGAGACCAATTAGGGTTCCTAGTGACCAAAATAATAGGTGACGACTCTCATTCTATTTTTTCACTGATAAAAGACAAGAATTCATTACATCCCCATATTTCTCGATTTCCAGATACTTACCTGAGAGTTGAATATTCGCCGCGACGCCGCACACGTGTGACAATCTTCATCGAATTCTCTCCAACATGTGAAAATGATTCCATGACCACTATGTTGTTTGCTTTTAATTCATAATTTGGAAGAGATAATATGCTTTATCATGATGAGAACTTACCATTGACCATGTGTCCTACTCATCTACTCTTTAATACTTCCTTTTCTGTTGAATCATGGAAGAAATGATAAGAAAAGTAGGGAGTTGTGGTATTATATAATAACTGTGGAAGCAGTTGCTGCAAAAACAGCATGCATGTACTGTTATGTCTTCCACCCACAACTATCTTATTGCATTTAGGAATAACAAGATTTAGTAAATATAGCGATTTTAAAATACAATAATATAAAATATGTTATTTCATAAAAAAAAAATTTAAATAATATTATTCTTACAAAACTTTTCAATTGTGCTAATTTTTTTTAAAAAATCTCTTCATGGCAAGTCTTTAGCAATGCAAGATTTGATTGCTCTCTAATTTTAGTATCTCTAGAGGGTTTTCACTTGTGCCAAACTGGTCCTGTCAGGAGTGGTGCCTTGAAGTGAAAGGTAAGTCCTTTCTGTGTGAAGTAGGTCCTCTGTTGATTATCATGCATGCTGAGCTTGATTTGGTCCTCAGATGTTCAGAACTGTAGATATTGACCCCCCCAACCCCTCTTTAACATCTGTCAATACTGCTATTATAAGCTGCAATTATTCCTTACCTTTCTTCTCTTTTTTCTGCTACTTTATGATGACAGGTAAACTATCGACAGCCCACCATGGTCCCAGCAACCTGGTGGTAAAATCCTACCTTAAAGAAAAGCTTGATATTTTCAAAATCTTACACAAAAATGTACCATGATGATGATGATGATTTTATTCAGCTATTGGTTTGAAAGTTTCTGCCTATTAATTCAGACATTTTTCAAACTCAATGACGGAGACAGGCATGAGAGAATAGTAATGGATACAGTATTTGCAATTGTTAACTAATTACAACACAAAAGCAGCTAATGTTTGCCATACTTCAAAATTGTCTGCAGCAATTCAAGAGCATGTAATAGCAGAACTTTTAGACCATAAAGAACACAAAAAAACGAAGAAAAAAGAGAAGCTAATGTTGTCCATACTTCGAAATTATTTAGCTACATTCCATAATGGAGATGGACTTGACTTCCCTTCATGGTCATGTGACCTAAGCACACACCTTTATATATTTGTTTCCAAGATGTGAGTGTCGCACCACCATTCGCGTACACATTTTTCCATGCAGAATAAACCCTATTTTTCTTGTTAATAATTATTTTTTGTCCACATATCCCCACCATTGAACATGCAAGCACAGCAACTACTGATAGCTCTAATCTCTCCATCAATGATTCGCCACCCACACATCGAGGTAACTATAACTCCACACAAAGAAGCACAAAGAAGCACCTATTTTTCAGGCCATCGAAGCTCATCCAAGAGCTTTACACTAGTTCATTGCAATCACACACCCTCTACAATTTTCATTTCATGTACATTGTTTTCTCCACCTATATTTATTAAGGTAAGCATCGGATGATCTCCTGGTCTGATAAATAATGCGTTCGCAGATGGCACCGAAGTGTTGCGTAACTTCAAGAGTTGGTGCTCACTGCATCCCTGGCACTCCACATAGAACAAAGAATGGGATACGGAGCCTCTTGCTCCAAACCCAACCCGCCATCAATCCAAAACAAAAACCCAACAAAAATGACGGCATCAAAACCATGAATGTAGCCATGGGAGCTCAAATTCAAAGCTTGATTTCAAATGGGTTTTTCTCAAAGATCTAAATTTCATTGATTATATAGTAACAGGCTGTTAATACTAATATTTTACGCAATAAGGACATCATGAAAAGACATGAGAGCTTGAGAAGCTCGAGTCATGGGTCCTACGTAATGCGCTTCTCATATATATTTCTAATTGGCAGGCTGAGAGGGTTACCAAACCATTTTATCCTAGCTTGATCAAGTTTTGATCGTTTGTATATATTATCAGCATGAAAATGCTTCGAGGCTTTTACTTGGCTGCCAAGCCATTATGAATCTCCTTCACACAATTTGCTTGGAAATTCCATATCTATTTCTCTTTCTGGTAATGGTCCGTTACGACAAATTAAGCACAACATATTATAAATCTTTCACGATCCATGGCGCCATCACTAGCTTTACATGGATAGAAATGTTACTATTTTAATTTTTCTTCATTGGGCAAGAATATTCTTGGATATCGTTGCATGCGGTGCTAATCGATTGTGCCATCCCATTAATTTTACTTGGTCTAAATTTGTGTTCATGTTTTTCCACAGAGACTGCTGGAAGTAGCTTCATGGGCTCCTCGATTTTAAGATGATAATACTCATTAAAGAATAGAGGAGAAGAAGCAGCCTTACAGGATGCTACGTACTCCATCAAATATACAAATAGTTACCCTATGAATATTAATTAACACTACCTTTTTAAAAACAAAATGCATTTTTTTTTCCTTTTTTGCTGTTTGATAGATGGTTTTGTAAAAGAAAAGATTTTTTAATTAAGAATTTCTCCTTTTAAAATAATGATATGTCCTTTTATAAGACTATTTTTTTTTTTTATCATCATTATGATTCACGACCACTACATCATCCTCATAATCTCATCACCATTTTTTTTACCATTATTACGATTATTTCATCACCGCTACCGTCTCACCATCATCTTTTTTTTTATTACTATCATCTTACCACCACCACTTCACAACCACTTTCTCTGCTATTACTGCTATCTTACCATCACTTCATCATCACCTTCTTTTCTTTCACCCCCACCATGATCATCTCATTATCATTTTCTTCATAATAATTATCATTTCACCGGCACCATTGCCATTAGTTTATAAGAAAAAATTTACATGTAAAATATTTTATGCAAAACAATCGTAATATTCTTCTCCTACCATTTTACATAATTAATTTTTTCACATGCAATGGACTAATATTATCCGATCGAAGGACTCATTGCAGTGTTCTCTTTTTTATGTACCATTAATTTCAGGTGTTAGCTTAGGTATCAAGCAGATTTACATCCATATACCCTGTCATTTTGGGTTAAACTAGTGAGATTGGAATAAATCAATTTCTTATAAATACATCTGTTTTTATTTTTTATTTATCAACATCTATATATAGCATTATTGTTTTATCTTCAACCTTATTCTTTTTCGATAATTAGTATTATAAATTGAAACACTTTAGATCAATTGATAAAATCATTACAAAAAATATTTTCATAAATGTTATGGGATTGAAGTACATTGTATGGAATAAGATGATTTTTTTTCTAATAACTTGATTAGTATTTGGTTATTATTTAGAGATAGAAAAAACGAATACAAAAATAAATAAATAAATAAAAACTTGTTTGATTGAAATGACATGGATGAATACATAAAATTAATTTATAAATATTAAAATTAATTTCTCTATTTTAAAAACAAAGAGGATATGAAGAAACATCTCACATGTCCACTATATCTATCTTTATTTTTTTTGGTGATAAAATAATAAACAAATGTTAGTTTAACTATTAATATTATTTTCTCATATCTAAAAATCTCTCGTTCAAACCTCCATATATAAAACTAATGTTAAAATTAAGCCTTTATAGTTGCATGGTTCATAGGCAATGGACCTCCACGTGCGAACAACACCTCTCATGTGTCGACTTCTTATTTGTTAAGAAATTCTCCCCAAGTACAAGGCAATTATTTCGCATCAGCACCTACACTTATTGCATAAAGCCAAAAATAGAAAAAAGATATATTAAAAGTAAAAAAAAAATCACAGCAAAAAAATCTTTCTTCATAATTAATCATGTATATTGACAATTTTACCCCTACAATCATCAACTTGCACCTCTTCGTGACAAAAAAAAAACAGCACGCCGCCCTCATTGTTTTTAAATTTTAAAAGTAATTAAATAATAATTTATTTATTTTATTTTAAATTAATATTTTTTTATATTTTCATATCATTTTAATATATTGATGTCAAAAATAATTTTTTAAAATAAAAAAAATTATTTTAATTTATTTTTAAATAAAAAACACTTTAGAAAATAACTATAATTATACTCTCAAACACTCTCTCGAGAATCCAAGAATTCTTTTATTTTTGTGTTTTAAAATATTATTAAAAATATATTTTTTTACTTGAATTTAATTTTAATCTCAAACACTCACTTAAGAATTCAAGAACTTTTTTATTTTTATATTTTAAAATATTATTAAAAATATATTTTTTTTACTTGAATTTAATTTTACTCTCAAACACTCACTTAAGAATCCAAGAACTCTTTTATTTTTGTGTTTTAAAATATTATTACAAATATTATATTTAATTTTACTTGAATTTAATTTAATTTATATTTTTAGATATTTAAATATGTTGGTGTCAAAAATTATTTTTAAAAAATAAAAAAATATTATTTTAATATATTTTTAAATAAAAAATATTTTAAAAAATCCTCCTAATCATACTTTTGAATACTGCTAAAAAAATAATAATAATCATAAGACAGACATGATGGTCATGACCTCCTAGCACCAAGAGGTCCAAGACTCACCAGCCATGGGCTCCACCCCATGGTGCCAGTTTGCGATCTTGGGTCCCACAAAAGTTAAGGGTAGCCACTCAAACACATTAGTGGCAAATTCGTAGAAACTTGAAATATCTACGGGCTTTTATTGTTGCCTAAAACACCGCGGAAAAATCCTCCCCTTTCCCTTTCATGAGTCGCCACCAGATGCCAGTCCTAGCAGTGTGGACTCACGTGATGATATTTAATCTAGACCGTCCAAGGGAGTTATGTGATAAATCAAAGGTGTTTAGTGGGCCCCTTCTCACATGATCAAGTTTAAGCGGGTCCTACTGTAATGAAATGTTGACCGCGTACTTGCCTCCGTCCATCGTATATACGGGGAGCTCGTTAGGGTTCGTTGGGTAAGTGAAAAAGAAAGAAAGAAATAAATAAATAATGGGACTTGATTCCGCTAAATTGAAAAAGAACTAAACCCTATCAATCTAAGGTAGGGTGTTTTTAATTACACAAAATAAATAGCTTTTTATGGGTAAAATAGTTTTTTTCAGATGATTTATTTAGTTTTATGAAATTAATCGAGGTATAATGGTTTATTAATTTTTTTCATAATTAAATAACATACATACTCTTAAAAGAAATAAAAAAAAATAAGAGGGGCTTTTACATCATTTCATTTTTAAAATAAGAAAATTAATTCATTGCTTTTCGAGTAAATAAATAAATAAATAAATGAGGGATTAAGAAGTATTTTGATATTTTTATCATATTTTTTTCTATTATAATCTATTTAAATTAAAAATAAACTAGTCTTTTAACAAATAAAAATAATCAAAAAAAACTAATGAGTGAGAGCTACCCGCACACTTTGTGCAGCGTCTTCCAATGACCAATAAAGTTCAACAATAGTATCTTTTCGAAGTGTCCAGTGATGATGCAACTAATAGGGTTGCATGTGTAATGCAATTAACGACAATTTAGCAACGATGAGATTTTTTTCTCCTCTCCACTATTTTCTCTCTTATCTTCTTTAAATAAGTGTTGGGTCAACTATAATTTGGAGTTGTCCTTCCATTTATTTTTTATTTTAATTATGGTCTTTTTTTTATATATGTCTTTCTTTGTTTTGATTTTTTGTTTTTGTTTTTGTTTTTATTTTCATTTTCATTTAATTTTATTTGGTTTTTATATCAAATATGATACCCATTCATTTGATTGTTGTTTTTTAATACTTTTCTTGATTTGTTCTTCTTCTTCTTTTTTTTTCAATTTTGTCTCTTGATTTTTTATTTCATTTATTTTTTATCTATTTTTTGTCTTCATTCTTTTAATTGCTTTTTTTTTATCCTTTTCTTAATATTTTTATTTTGTCCCTCAATATTTTATTTTATTTTTTATCCGATTTTGGTCCTTATTATTTTAAATGCTCTCTTTTTATTATTTTATGGGATTATTCTAGATCGTGAGTTAGTCAAGTTAACTTGAGTATTTTTAGATTTTTTTCAATGTTTTATTTTTAAGTTTTTTTTTCAATTTCATCATTTGAAATAAGACTATTGAGTCTTGAGCTTTTTGATTTTTTATGCCCTTTTATTTTTATGGGGTTATCTCAGACCGTTAGTTAGTCAGGTTATCCTGGATCGCAAGTTAGTCAAGTTAACTCGGAGTGACTTAGATTTTTTTCCAAAGTTTTATTTATTTATTTAACTTCAATCCTTTTTTCTAGGTCATTTTAAAAAATATATATTTTAAATCTAGATCTCATGTCGCGAGTGGTGGGTTAATATAGTGAATCCAGGTTGACTCGAGTTTTTTCTTCAACATTTTTTTTAATTAACTTTTTTTTTAATTTCATCATTTGAGATTAGGTTATTGGGCCTTGAGCTTTGTGGTTTTTTTCGCATTCCATTCTATAGAGTATTCTGATCTAATATCCTACATGTTCGCTAAGTTAACCCAAGTTGACTCATATTGTCATTGCCTGTAAATCTTTTTTTACGTTAGAAAAAATCTGAATTAAACCTCGCATAGTGTGAATAAAAAAACTAATCAAAACTAAATCTCTTTCCGGTTTGATTTTAATTTTCTGATAAGTATTTAAAACCAAAATATTCACCAAATAAATAAGCATAAAATAAAACACATTTTTTCTCTTTAATTTTCATAATTTAGAATTGTGAGAGATTAATAGGTATTTGTAGTAATGCATACATTCATAAGAAAAAATGAAACCATTAATATTTTTTTTTCCTTTTATGTGAATGGAAGAGAAGCACACTGATAGTGTTTAATGATTTCGTTTGGATTATAGTATCAATAGTGTAATTCACGATTTTTCCTTGATTTTTCTCAAGATAGTATTAATATTGAAACACATGCCTTGATAAATAATCATATGCTATAAAGTTATATTGGGTCCATAAAGAAATGTTATAAAACCACACCAAAAGAAAATAAATAAATAAATAAAGACTTTCTCCCTAAACAAAAATTAAACCATGTTAAAATCAATAAGAACAAAATATTTTGATTGATTATTATTAAATCTAGCAATGTTTCTCTAATTAAAAAGGAAGACTATGCATGTTTATATATATATATATATATATATATATATATATATATATATATATATATATATATATATATATATATAAGAGAATAAGACATTTAAAAAGAAAGTTTACAATAAAAATCATCTTCCCAATTGTCAACAAACTTCCATAACTAATAACCAATTAATTACTCAACAAATAAATAAAACAATTAATCACCCACATTATTTATCAGTGGCCAATTATCAACTGCGACCAACAATACATCAATTAATCATGTTATAAAATTGAAAAAAAACAAAATAAATAAATTATTCCAAAATTATACAAATTATAATAAAAATATATTTATTAAACTTGACTGATTTGAACAAATTCAATGACATGTTATCAAGTTAACTTCATTTTTTTTAAATTTTTATCTAAACCTATAATTTTTTAATAATCTAAAATAATATTGTTTTATTTTTGAAAATAAAATAATATTATTTTAAAATTAAAATTCGCAAACCCGTGACCAAGCTTTGATGACAATGGTAAAAAGAATACAATTCAAGAAAAGAATTTTTGAAAACCATAAAATAGAAAAACAAAATTCTAAAATTAAAACTTTAGATCCTTTACCCAAACAAGTCACTGAAACTCCAATACCAAAAACAAGAACGTGTACAGTACACTCCGAATCCCTACGTTAACAAAATCAACGGCCAAGATTCAATCCTGACTCCTATATAAGAACATCACCTTCTTCTCCTACTCACATGCCAAGTCTCCACATTTGCAGAAATTGAGAGAAATCCAAGGCCAAAAAAATGCTTCTGAGAAGCTCATCAACGCCATTTCTGAATTCATGGATCCCTCCACACTCGAAAGAACCATCTCCAGAACCTGAATCTGTGCACCAAATTCAAAAAACCCGGCCCATTTCGCTGACAGCATCATCTTCTAGTCCATTTTCTTCCATTTCTTCACAAGATCATGATTCTATTAAAAGAATGACAAGAGCTTTTTCCGAGGCAGATTTAAGGGACCTCTCAGTGCCAAAGAGAAAACCCAGTAACGGAATCTTGAATGGAATCCCTGTTGATGAAGAAGTGGAGGAAAAGGTGTCATTTTGGGAGGGTGGGTTGTTTTTTGAAGGGTGTGAGGCTGGAGAGAAGGGGGAGGGTGATAATGGGGTGCTAGAGGTTTTGGTGACCGGTGGTGGTGGTGATGGTGGTGGACGGAAGTTTTGTGGTGGTCGTGGTAGGTCGGATTTTGGTGATGATGGAGGATCAGGGTCTCGGGAGTCCAATGAGGGGATTGAAACTACCGATGCTTATTATCAGACGATGATTGAAGCCAATCCTGGGAATCCTCTTTTTCTCAGAAATTATGCCAGGTTCTTGAAAGAGGTACGTGTTTGCTGTATTGCAAAAGGTTCTTGCTTGCATGGTTTTTGAAAAAAAAAATTTCTTTTATTTTTTATTGAATTTGTTTGTGTTATGGTTAGATAATGTGTTTTGTGTTGTGATTTTTTTTTGAAGTTTAAAGAAATGGGAAGCTATGTTTCTGTCTTGTGTAGTTAATGTAATTGTATATCAACAGTGAATATCCATCTGAAATTTGTGCTTTTAAAGCTCCTTTTGTATAAAAGTTTTGCTCTTTGTATGAAATTACTTTAATGGATATTCTCAAAGTATAAAGTTTTTGAAACTCTATGCTACAGAATCGTGAGAAAAAATGTTTTTCAGACGTAAACAATAATTTTCATACACAAAAGGTAAGAGTATGAGTAAATTAGGAATGATTTAGTAAGTGAATAGAAGCCAATCTTGTTGGGCAAGATTGTTCTAATGTATTGTTTTGGAATTGGAACAGGTTCGTTGGGATTTTGTAAAAGCTGAAGAGTACTGTGGGAGAGCAATTCTAGCCAACCCTAATGATGCAGATGTTCTTTCAATGTATGCTGATTTGATATGGCAGAGTCATAAGGATGCTTCTCGTGCTGAATCTTATTTCCTTCGAGCTGTTAAAGCTGCTCCCGATGATTGGTAAGCACCTTTGTTGATTGTAGAGTCCATAAAATTTGCTGCTGGAACCTTAGAGACATGAATTATACCATGATCTTAGTTTCAATGTTTGGTGGGAAAAAGGATTGTACGTGGATAGACAATTATCAGTATTACAGTATTGTACTTTACCATTCGCTGTAGTTATGATGGATTCCAAGTTTTAAGTATGTCTTTG
The DNA here is from genome assembly GCF_000002775.5 of Populus trichocarpa. Classification (NCBI taxonomy): domain Eukaryota; kingdom Viridiplantae; phylum Streptophyta; class Magnoliopsida; order Malpighiales; family Salicaceae; genus Populus; species Populus trichocarpa. The sequence continues at coordinate 14,066,719 of NC_037302.2, read as the reverse complement.
TTTTGATGCTGCAGTTATGTGATGGCATCTTATGCTCGGTTTCTTTGGGATGCTGAAGAGGAGGAGGGGGAGGAGGGGGAGCGGGAACAGAATGAAAATATGAGCAAAATGTCACCGCCAACTTTTTTCCATGGATCCAAGCCTCCTCTCCCTCCTTTAGCCGCCTCATCTTGAGACCACCACCTCTCCCAAAAATCTTGTATCATAGCTTAGACATAACTTCTGACCTTTGTTTATACATCCTTCTTCTTGCAATTTTTCTAGTAACCTTAATTTTAAGCTGCTCAGTTGAGTTGTTTGATTACCATGCTTTGCTCGTCTAGCCATTTGATGTAGAAAGAAAAATAAAAGATAAGACGAGTTTTTATGGCATCACCTCTCTTACTTTCTGCTTGGCTTGTTATATATTTGTCAATAAAGTTCTTTTGTTCTGGCAGGTATTGCTGCCACTGCAATCTGCATATTGGAATTTTGCTGAAACTTTGAAGTTAGAAATATCCTTTCCTCAGGTCATGCAAGTATCCCCCCTATAGATAAGCATTGTGGTTGGACAGAAAAGAGGTGTCCAATGCTGTAGATATTAGTATAATTAAGACAATAACAATGCGTTTAGCATGTTATGTACTGCCTCTTAAAAGTCATTTAAGGTTTATGCTTCACCTTTAATTAACCTGAAGGAATCAAGGAAATTATAAAGTATAAAGCCTGGATAGAATTAGAGCTGGTTTTGGAGTGTTGTTGCGGTTATTTTTCAAAGTGTTTTTATTTTTGGAAATGTATCAAAATAATATTTTTTTATTTTTTAAAAATTATTTTTGATATTAAAATGATCTAAAAATATTAAAAATATATTAATTTTAAGGGAAAAAAATTAAAAAAATTTTAAATTTTTTTAAAATATAAAAACAAACAGTATATCAATCGTTAATCTTCCCTGTATTCAATAATAGTCCCAGGAGCGTTAAAATTTCTATATGCTATTAGCTAGTACAGTAACAAGACCTGATCTACAAGTTTGCCAAGACCTGATCTGCCAGTTTGTCAAGATGTGAGTTGTTAGGTTAGGGCTTGCCTTCACATCAAGTATTGGGGCTCTACGACTGCAAATCTATGCTTGCAACTCAAGCTAAGCCTCGTAAGACTGAACCAATGTTATTATTTTTGGTCCATGCCAGCTCCCTGATTGATAGTATCAAACAGCCTCCAGCTAGAGATTGATAGTATCAAACAGCCTCCAGCTAGAGATTGAATAGTCAAAGTCTCGACAAAGACTAGTGGAAGCCTGGCGGACAAGCTGTCGTTGAACGTTATAGCTTCATTTTCTAAGAAAATTCACTCCCAGCTACCGGGGGATTCTGATTCGCGTGTTCTGAGATATATGGAGATTTTCTTGTTTTAATTATCTTTCAGTGTATGGTCGAGGTCATCTGGCCCCTGTTACATCATCCTTTTGAGTGCAAATGGGAATATTTGGAGAGTTAAACATGTGCTTTAGAAAGGGTAAGAAGAGTAATCTAATCTTCTTCAATACACAAAGGATAAGGATACTTTCACTCAGAACAAGAAATCAGCAGCTGATTGGGAAAATAAAGATTGATAGCTCTAAATTCATATCATTTGCTATCGATTATTCCTGGTGCTAACCTCCGGTTAGTTTTGTTCTTGAATTTTACTTGTGAATATAATCTGTTCCCAACTAGCCCTGAGAGACCAAAAAAAAAGAGGCTCAAATGATCCAAAACCAGCCAATAACTGATCCACCAACCAACCCTATTCCTAGGAACACAACCATTGCAATTGCAGATAACTCTGCTTCTGAAACTGATACTGCCATGGGGGCAAGGATCATGAGAACACTTGTCAGATAGCCATTAGTCACTCCGAGCATGAAAGTTAGAATTGCCACGGGTACTTCAGTTTTCAGCCACTTGGGTCCATTGAGACAAGCTGCAAAGAGAGGATAGAACACAAGCCTGAGAATGCAACCCCATGTTGCCTTCTTAATGCTCTTCAGAACATATATTGCGGTTAAAGATTTCCCTGTGAAGTCTGCAACATTGTATATTGTTATCAGCAAAACGGGATACCAATCTTTTAGTAACTTGGACGAGAGATCTTCTGCTATGAAACCAGGAAATATCGACAAAGTCACGATATAAATCATGAGAACACCAAAAGCTGGCCATCGGATTTTTCTTGCTACAGCCCGAAATTTTGGTTTTGGAAACAGTGAATCATCAGGAGCAAGTTTGTAATGCTGTTCCATAACTGGTAGTTTGTATAACAAATTGGAAGAGAGAGCGCAACACAGCAGAATGATGGCGCTAACTATAAAGTAGAAGTGAGCACTTGTTCGGAGACGTTGAGGGTTCTGAGGGAGTGATGCCTTTGTAATGATCCTCAAGATGGAAATGAGAACACCTGTTACAAGCAATTGATGTGGTCAGGGAAACTGAGTATGATTCTTTGAGCTGTCTAACAATATCTGCTTCACCACAGAATACTTGCTTTCACTCACCTACTCCTTACATGCAAAATAAAGTTCAAGCAAGACAACAAACATGTGTTTTACATCTTTCTCCTAAAATTATGCTAAGAATTATACAGTTTAAAACCAACTTCTCGGAAGCATAACTGATAGTGGTAATAGGGTTGGTTTCTGATGGATTCATTGAGGATCTAGTCCCCTGCAATCTCAAAACTCATGAAATTCTGAATCACTTGATGCTCCACAAGGCATGGAAACTGTTCAAATCTTTCCAGAAGTTATGTTGTGCCAAGAAAGTACTTGCTGGCAATGATGGAAAAAGTGAAAACATGCTATTGCTGGAAATGATTTCTTATTCTGAATAACCTGTCTAAGGAAAACAGTGAAGATTTGTGCCTTGATCTAAATTCTTGGAAGTAAATCTATAACTTTGGCCCTGAAAAGAAAAGACAGTCTCCTTAGGATGCTATTTATCTTCATCAAATTCTCTCCAACAGGTGAAAATGATTCCATGACCACTATGTTGTTTGTTTTTAATTCATAATTTGGAAGAGACAATATGCTTTATCATAATAAGAACTTACCATTGACCATGTGTCCTACTCATCTACTCTTTAATACTTCCTTTTCTGTTGAATCATGGAAGAAATGATAAGAAAAGTTGGGAGTTGTGGTATTATATAATACCTGAAGAGGCAGTTCCTGCAAAAACAGCCTGCATGTACTGTTTTGGAAGCTTTCCAGCTGCTCCTATCAAACTTCCTCCTATCAATCCATCAGCTATACCACAAACCACGACTGATGCAACTGTCACACCATAGGCTACATTTGATCTCCCTTCTGGCCCACTGCCACTCGAAGACCAGTCTATTAGTGGAGCCACCATTAGAGAGAGTACAAAAATGCAAAATCCCATGTTCATTCTTAATCTGTAACTTAGATGCTTGCTCCAGCCACCCCAACTCACGACTATTAGTAGAACAAGAACAGAAGAGCTCATGTAAGCTACAGAAAAGACCTTCTCAATGTGCTTGGTTGGATAGAGATAGCCAAAGTAATCAATAGCTGTGATAAAAGCGTTCCATGGAAGCAAATTACCAGCACCAAGCAGAAAATGGATTATGTAAGCAATTTTGTAGGTGTCCCTTGTCTCAGGATGATCTGCAGCTCCTTTCTCACCTTCCATTTTTTGCATTCTTGCAGTCATCTTATTACTTACAGTCTTCGGTCTTAATATAGGCGGAACTAAATGTTTCAAATTTGCGATATGTCATGTTGATTAGAAAGGCATAAACAAGCTGAGCTGATGAAAGAAACTCTGCCTGGCTAGCTGGGGCCTATACTTGTCATAAAGTATTTGCTCATCTTTATATAGCGCAACTAACAAAATAAGGAGGTCACTTATGGAGGTCGCACATGCATGACATGCTATATAGTCACTTATGCAAACCCTGTACAACTAGTGTTAGTTTAGGATTTTTTTTTTAACCTTGTTAGCTTGGGATTTTTTTTTTCATTGTGCTACTTGGAGAAAAAAAAAACTAACCAACAACTTCCTAACATGAGCCAGTAGGCCTAGTTGACAGCTTCACATAGTTTTTTGTTTTTTTTTTTCTCAGATTTGATTGATGGGCTGGTTATGGAATCAATGGGGATAATTCATGTAGGGAATTATGCAGTGCGAGGACATCAATGGATGGGTGATGTTAGAAGCACCTTTAAGTGCACTACCTGCACATCGTGTAGGTTTTGATGGCAGTGTGACTTAGCCAGAATCTTACAAAAACTATTTGCTAGTTAGTCACCAATAATCTATAACCACTGAGCTCTAGCAATTATTGGGTCCATTTGAAGTCAGATCACAAGTCTTTTCCAGATTTTCAACATCTTCCTGCAGATCTTTTCACAAGTTGCAGGACAATCATTTGCTAATGAGAGGGGAAAGAATCCAGTATCAACTCATCCGCTAATTTCTTTGTTAAAGCCCTTTCGGCTTCATAGCAAGTATTTTTCAATGCAAGAATTGATTTCTCTCTAATTTTAGTATCTCTAAAGGGTTTACACTTGTGCCAAACTGGTCCTGTGAAGGGTGGTGCCTTGAAGTGAAAGGAAAGCTCTTTCGGCTTTCGGTGTGAATTAGGTCCTTCCTCTGTATGATTATCATGCGGAACTTGATTTTGTCCTCAGATGTCAAGAGATGTTCAGAACTGTAGATATTGATTCCCCCAAGCCCCCTTTAACATCTGTCAATACTGCTATTATAAGCTGCAATCATTCCTTACCTTTCTTCTCTTTTTTCTGCTACTTTATGATGACAGGTAACCATCAACAGCCCACCATCGTCCCCGCAACCTGGTGGTAAAATCCTACCTTAAAGAAAGGCTTCTTTTACAAAATCTTACACAAAAATGTACGTACCATGATGATGATGATGATGATGTTATTCTGCTATTGGTTTGAAAAATATTAATGTTTCTGCCTATTCAGAATTTTTTCAAACTCGATGATGGAGACAGACATGAGAGAATAGTAATGGATACAACATTTGCAACTGTTAACTAATTATAACACAAAAGCAGCTAATGTTTGCCATTCTTCAAAATTGTCTGCAGCAATTCAAGAGCATGTCATAGCAGAACTTTTAGACCATAAAGAACACAACAACAAAAAAGCAAGCTAATGCTGGCCATACTTCAAAATTATTTAGCTACAACACTCCATAATGGAGATGGACTTGACTTCCCTTTATGGCAATGTGACCCTAAGCATCCTAGGTGATTATCAGAATGCTGCCCATATAAAGAAAAATCAAAAGGGCTTTTTACCTAACCACGAGCATGAAAGTTGAGAGTTGTTTATAAAAAGACAGATACTAACAAAGTGTTCTTGAGTTTATCTAGCACTTACATGATTGCTAGAATTTAAAAAATAAATAAATTAATAGACAAGGAGAAATACACAAGTGTAAAAGAAAACCCTAGAAAGGGATATGTAAAAGTTAATTTTTTTAAAAATTAATGGGGACCTCAAATATTTGTTGGACGAGGATTCTTTATGGGATTTCTGGGATTTAATTCTTATTTTCTTTTAGCTCTTTACCAAAGGTTTAGGGGCAAGATGGCATGGATGTTCTTCAAATTATAATCTTCCCCTAACTCATTCTTTGTAAACAATTATACCAGTCGGCAGTTATCCCGTATGCGTTTGATTACCGTATAAATAATGAGAAAAAAAAAATGGGGACAATGAGATATATTTTTCTTTATTTTTGTTTTGGGAGTATAAAAAGTTAAAAACTCAATTTAAAACTATTCTAAAACATATTTATTTTAAATAGCATTTGATGATTATGGTATAAAGACAGAAGAAACAAACAGACTTGGGGCACATAGACATGCACCATAGGCTTAGAAAGAAAATAAGAAAAACAATCAATTTAATCGGGGTTAAAATATTAAAACCCACAATCCTAATAATAAAACTAAAATATCGTTATAGAAAGAAAATTAAAATAGATTATAAAGCTTAATTCCCAACCAACTCAATTTTGAATGATGAAATTAAAAAATATTCAATTAAAAAAGGATACAAAAATACCCTGAATTAACTCATGTTAATTTATTAAGCACAATTCTTGAATCATGAGGTCAAAATAACTAAATAAAAAAATAAAACAAATAATAAAATATAATTTTCAATCAAATCTAATATTAAATGATAAATTGAAAAAAACAATTAATTAAGAAAAAGAAAAAAAATCCGAATCAATTTGGTTAACTCGCCAAACCCGTGATCCATGTAATGAGAGTAAAATAACTCAATAAAAAAAATACAATATTAAAGAATGATTTTTTAAAATAAAGCATTAATAAAAAAACAAAATATTATTCCTAAAACAAAATAAAAACCTCTTCTCATTTTTAAAGTGAGATAGCCCCTCCATCCTAAATTCCTCCTATTCTTTCATGGATTGAACATAAAACCTCCAAATATAATCCTAAAGTTTTTAGACATTAACAAAAAATCAAAATTGAAGGGTGGTCTAGAATAGTGTTGGAGCAATGCTTTTTTCGTTTTGATCTTCACACTTCCTTTATCATTGATTTAGTCATTCAATTACAAAATTGATAGCTAATTCCTTTCTATTTATTAACCAGGGTTAAAATTGAAAGAAGAAGAACCAAGATGGAAAATATGATGAAAATAGATAGTATATTCAAAGCTAGCGTAAAAAGTTTAATTTAGTCCTTCAATTTCCAAAATGATACCTTTTTGGCCCCATAATTTTTTTCCTCTCAGATTCAGTTTTGGTATAAAACTTTATTTTTGTTATTTTTTAGTTTTTATTTTGTGAGAGAAGAAAAGGAGCATCATCGAATTTCGATATAGAAAGAGTTATTGTTTTCACTAATTTTGACCATGAAAATTATTGCTCTTGGTATTCATAGACTCTTTTTGATTAAAAGAGTTTGATAGTGATTATTTAAAACCTTAATATTGCTTGAAAATAGATCAAAGTCGAAGAAGAAAATCTAACTCAATTTGATTTCGTATTTTTGATCATTTTTTGGGTTTCTTAGGTTGATAAATTGATTTCTAGATGTTATAAAAGTGTTTATAAGATTTTTTTTATTATAATGGGTTAAGAAAGGGTTTTTAGGGTAAAAATCGTTCTGATGTGATTTTCCAACCATCACACTAATAGCTAGAATTAAGGCAGACAAATGACATGTTGTTTGATTTATTTTTTTAAAGTCCATCCTCCCTTTAAAAAGAAAAAAAATACAAGGCCTAAGCACATAGACCCTGCCCTGAAGGCCCACGTGTCTAGGCTCTTTTTTTAGAGACCTAGAAGCACTGGGCCACCAAGCTCACGTGTCTGGGTTCTTTTAAGCTTTTTTTATAATAATTTTTTTTATTTTATATTTGAATACAAAATAAATATAATAAAAAAATTATAAGACCCCATTGAATCCATGATTATAAAATCCTAGGTGAGATTTTTATACCTTTATTTAGTCAATATCTACAAGGTTATGCCCAAATTAGAAATTTATCTAATTTCAAATGCCATTGTTTTCATTTTCTTTCCTCTTATCAATCAATTCTCAATAACACACAATGCAACTATTATTTGAATTCGTTTTCATTCATCCATAATATTTGTAGTTATTAAATTCAATTTAAGCCTTATTTGGGTTGATTTTTCAGTTGCATATGATAAATTATTAAGGTTTTATTGATATGATTAATCAATACTAAAATAAATAAATAAAATGAAATGCTATTATCTTAATAAAATAATTGTCTTGTCTTTAATAAACTCAATAATTCAAAAATTAATAAAAAAAAACCCGGAATTTTTTACCTAGTTTGGTCTAAATCCAATTAAAAAACTAAAGTTATATCTACAATGGTAAATATTTTGTTTGATTTTGCGTTTTAAAAATATTTTTAAAAAAATTTAAGATTTTGTTTTTTTTTTTTTTTGCTTTGGTGTCTTTAGATTATTTTGATATAATGATATTAAAAATAAAATTTAAAAAATAAAAAATTTAAATATATTTTCAAATACAAAATATTTTAAAAAATAACCATTATTACAACATAAAAAATTATCTAAATTGTTTTTAACAAGTGAAAAAAAGAAGAAGTTACTGTCACCATTAGTCGGTCCCAGATAAAAATGGTTCACCATGACAATTCGCAACGGTCACCGCAATCAATTTCTTGTCATTTTGAAAAGGAGAAAATTAAAAGGTTAAACATATTTTTAATTCCTAGGATTTAGAAATTTAAATTTAAATCTCAATTCATATCTGTTCAAAATGTTTCAACATTTGATCCCGTAGTTTCTACAAAACTTTCAATGTAACCCTCTTATAGTTAAAATGATTAACCAAGTCTTGTTCGACTTGATTTTTGGTTTTTTCCTCTTTTATATAAATATATTTATCATGAGATATTTTCACATGATAGTTTACAAAATAAAAAGGGAGAAAAATTAAAAAAGTTAAAAGGAATTTATATTAAATATTTAAACCAAGTAAAAACATCTTGAATATTTAATTAACATGAGAAAAAAATAAACTATGGAAGTTAAGGTAAGAAATATAGTATTATACTCAATCCCACCAGCCAAAACCCTAAAAATATACATTTTTCGAATATCAATTATACAATCCATGAATGGTGAAATCGAAACTTTTATTAATACGAAGTTGAAATATATATAATAATTGAAGGACTCTAATGTAGTTTCCCCCCCTAAAAAGATAATAAAAACAAGACACAGTAAAAAAAACAAGGCGCGGCCTTTCCTCCTCCTTGCTCTCTTTCTGTCGCTCTGGACCTGGTAAATTTCTACTTCCACTACGGCTGACACTGTCAGAGAAGTAAGAAATCAAATGGGAAGCACAAACGACGGCGAAGCGATGTCGTTGGGACGAAAATCGATAGTGGAAGTTCGAGGAGCCGGGGGTAAATTGAGGAAACCGCCGTCGCGGAGGCCACTGGCAACACCGTATGCTCGGCCGCAGGATAACCAAGCGCAACGGCGTCGGTGGTTGTCGAAGCTGGTGGATCCGGCTTACAAGTTGATTTCTGGCGGTGCGAACTTGATTTTCCCCTCTTTCTTCTCCAAATCGGAGTCTGTGGATGACGATGCTAATCGGGAAGAAGATGACGGTCAGTTTTGATAGTCTCTGTTTTCTTTGTGATTAAGTTTGATTATTTAGGGTTTTGTATTAAGTATTTTGAATGATGATGTTTTTTTTTTTTTAAATATTTTTTGAAGCTGCCGATTTGCGATTATTTATTTATACGTTTTTATTTTTAATTTGATTAGTTATATGTTTTTTAATTTATTTATAGTGAAATCACATGAGGAGGTGGAGGAGCAGAATGCTAGTGGTGATGATGCCAATCTCACTGTTAATGTAAGGCAAAACTTTATATCTTTGTGGAAAAACATTCAAACTTTCAATTAGATAGGTTGAATTGACGAATGCTGGCCTTGAAATGAATGAAGTGTGTTGTTTGACTTGTTCCCAATTTTGAGTCTAGTTCGAAATATTTGGATGACATACTTTCTGCAACTTTCTTTTGTTGGAACAATTACTTTTCGTTTCGGGTAAGCTGATGGTTTTGTAAGGAGTAATGCTTGGTATGATGAATGGTTTTTAATGAATACTAACAATAGAGGTAGTGTTTTTTTCCCCTTTTCTATTGCAACTGTTGGATCATTTATGTTTTAGTGTATTCATGTTGAATTTGTTTAATTTATTTTGCTATATGAGTCATTACTTATTTTGAAGGTGCAGAAAAACACTTGGTATTCTTGATGCAAATTGATTGTAAACAGTAAACCGCATTTCCGTTTCTTTTTTTTCCCCTTTTTTTGTGGGTTCTTCATCTCATGTGTTTTTTGTGCTACATTTTGCTAGTTTAATTTATGTTTTGGAGAGTAATGAAATCTTCTAACAGCTTATCAGTGATAGTAATATATGTTTGTTATCTTGTGCATTTGTTCCTTTCTAACTGGTATCGGTTTAGATTTTAGAATATGAAGTTGTAAGTTTTTATTCTCTGTTTGTTTTATATTTTCATGAGCATTTACTGAAAGAATGTTATGATTGATGTATTCATGAATTATTTGTACAACAGTGTTATTATAACATAAGCTTTTCTTCGGGCTTTTTAACTTCTGGCATTTCTGTGAATAAAATAGTCTCACCATTGGGAATTATTTCTGGCAGCAAGCAGCACCCAGATCAACTGATGTAGCTGGTACTAGCAGAGCTGCAGAAATATCCAAGAGTGGTTCTGACTTTGAGGGCCATGAACATAAAAAACTTGGCATTTCTGGTCATAATGGGCTTTCTGAAATTGAACAAGTAGTGAAGGACCAAAAGTTTTCTAGGTAATGATAATTGATTACATGTGTAAATATAATCTTAAAGAAACATGGACTTTTCGTACCACTTTTGTTCCACCATTGCCATTGAACTGACATGGAGCCTGGTTGTGATGATCTAAATATGAAAAATTTATAGTTCTCTCCATCACTATGCAGGGATGAAATTAATCGTTTGATGGAGATACTTCATTCAAGAGCTATTAATCTTCCAAATGTTGAGCAAGAAAAGGAACACTCAAGCATGACTGCTAGAGATGTTGGAAGGCCTGCTGCTGCCATTGAATGTTCAAGAAAGTCAACTGAAGAAAAGCGAGAGGATATTAACACAGCTATTTGGGGAACTTCAAAAATTCAAGAAAAGAGATATTCAAGCGTGATTCCTGGAGTTGTTGGAGGCCTTGCAATCCCCTTTGAAAGTTCAACAAAGTCAACCGAAGAAAAGCATGAAGATTTGAATACAGCTATTTGGGGAAACTCAACCCCTCTTGTCAAGTCAACTGTGAGTGGAATAAATTATTGCAATCAATGTGCATTTTCAATGCAGCATGTGTTTATAAATACGATACAATGTATATTAGATGTTCAAGGCGCATGCTTCTCTAAATTCATGTACTTTGCAAGACACATGCTTCTCTAAATTCATGTACTTTCTCATGCATCAAGCACTGGATTTTCATATCAGGGAAGATACATGCAAAAGATCATTCTTGAGATTGCTTAAACATTTGTGTTTGGAACTTAATCTGAATATACATCTGCATGCAGGCACACACTCATATGAGCTATTTTTTCAGCACACCATTGGAATTAAGGCTTAAAGTAAACTTGACCAGATTATGACTTTAGGAATTAAGTTACAATTAGGACATCAGTGCTTGACAGTGTTTTTGTTAATGGCATGGCGGTCCACTTGCATCCTCCAAGGAAAAGAGTTTTTTTCTGGAAAGGCTTGAGAGGAAATTGGGAAAAAAGAAAGGACAGGAATCTAAGTTCTATTCATATTCAACATACAGACGCATATACCTCTATATTTTCTCTTTTTTTCATAATTGCTAGGAATGGTTTACTTTTGCAAATGCACAAGTGAAGTGCACAAAATTGGATGCATACTCTGTTTTCATTTTCTCATATCCATGGATAGCCTGATAGTTGTGTGTAATCTCACAGCTGCCAGATGATGTTGGAGCCTCACCAATTGATATTGCAAGGGCTTATATGGAAAACCGAGCATCAGAAGTAGGCTTTGGCTCTAAGAGTTTAATTTCAAAAGATCGAGGGGCATTAGTGATTGGCAACCTGCTTGGATCAAAGCCATTTTTGCCATCTCCTTCACCTAAGCCCTCCACATGCTGGCCAGGTGCCATGGTACAGGATCAGCGTGGGTTTGTGACTCCACAAAGTCAAAGAGGGAGATTCGGGCTTCACAATTTTCCCCGAACTCCTTATTCTAGAACTTTTTATTCAAAGTCTAAGTCCCAGGTATGTGGAATCAAGTATGTGGAATCAAGTTTTCTTATGCCAATGGTGCTTTTTTGGACGTGTTTCATCACATGTGAGATGACTCTTTTCTCTTCTACACATTTATCGGTTGCTTCAGTTACAAGGTGATCATGATAGGCCCTTGAATATGACGTCATCTCCCTTTCAGCAGCCTCAAACTCCTGTATATGGACAGGTAACTTTCTTTGTCTGGAGTCATTGTGTTTTTATGTCTTCTCTATGTAATTTATTTCAATGGGATGCCATCATGTTGTTCTGTTACCCTGGACAAGAAAATTTTAAATTTATGGACAGGTAATTTTTCTGTATTCATAGTCATCGTGTTTTTCTGTCTTGTGGATGTGATTACCATGTTCTTTTGTTTCTTGGACAAAAAAATAATAATAAAATATATGGCATAATTGTGTGATATGTTATAGTGATTCTTGTTTTGGTCGAGACTTAACAGTCCAGTGGAATTTTAGATGCAGCATTGGCTGCATGAAAATGAACTAATTTCTTGGCCTAAGGTGAAGTCTTTTTGTCCTGTCATAGAAATTTTCTTTTGTCTGTGATTCTATGTTGCTGTTGTCTTGGTACAACTATTGTCATTATCAATAAACTTTCAAGTATTGTTCTTAATTTCAGTTTTTGAGCTTGTAGGTGAATTCAAGGTTCAATTCAGTGGATGATGTACATGGTTCTGTTGGACCCATTCGTAGGACTAGGATACGGCATAAAGCTGTCGCAGAAACTCCTTCTAGAGGGTCTGCTAGTTATCATTCAACTTTAAACAGTCCTCAGGTGGAAAACTTCAATGCCTTTGAAGGATTATTTTCAGGTGTAAAGAAGAGTACAGAAAAAGGAGGAACAAGTAGCCCCTCAAAATTTTTGGTAGCAGATAGTGAGCCACAAAGCTCCAAAGTCAGTGTTCCATCCGTTCCTCCACATTCCAGGCAGATGGCTCAGAAAATATTAGAACACTTGGAGAGAAATTTGCCAACTCCTAAAGAGAAATCTGCTGAGTTGAGGCTAGCCACCTCCTGGAAGAAATCCCTCTCCTCAAACAACAATAATAGCTTGGCCAATGGCCCCGACTCTTTGAGAAAACCAGATCAAGCTGACAAAACAAATTCAGCTCAGGCGACTGAAGATAGAGGGAATCTTCTTTTTAAGTTTGCTCCTCGGGAAGTTACTGTCCAAGCTGACTCTGCTGCAAAAGATAATACTTCAGCTTCAGACATGAAGGCTGTGCCAAATGCCGCTTCCTCGGAGTTTCCGAGTTTTCAGAAGAAGCCTCCCACTCACTCTTCAGGGAATAAACCAGTTTTGTCTTCTATTACCGTTGGCAAGCCTGATCAAAGATGGGCATTATCTTCTGATAAGACAACTTCCGGATTTACTTTCCCTGTCTCTGCAACTTCGGGTGTAAACTCTGAGCCTCCAACACCAACCATCATGCCATCAACCTCAGCCACCGTTCCGTCTCCACCTAAAGACGCATCCTCAATTCCTTCATATAGTTTTGGCTCTAAGAAGTCTGATCCTGCCCTTGTTTTTTCTTTCCCTTCAACAAGCAACGCCTCAATACCAGACAATGCATCTTCCGATCTGAAGTTCAAGTTTGGATCAGAGAAGACAACTAGGTTATCTTTCAGTTCTATAGGCAAAGATGCCATCTGCTATTAAAGAAAACAATGACATTTTTATGTTTTTTTTTTTCCTGGTATTTTTAGGTATTCATCCTTTTCCAACACTTGCCAAATTAACTGCATTGAATTATTAGTTATTGACAGAACTCATGTAGTTCTTCTCATTTCTGAATCATCATAGCCCTAAGCCCGATGATTGGGGCAGGGCCCATGTCCAATCTGTTTAGGCCCAAATACCTGCTGGTGAGTTTTCTTTGGGGCAGACAAGAGTGGGTCCTTACTGGCCCCCAGCTGTTCCTTGTTGTGGATGAAACTTGATGATTTAAACAGTAAGTGGCATAAATTCTTATCACACAATTGAAGAATTTGTGTACAGAAAGGCTTTGGTTTTCAACATTAGAACATGATGCCGTGGGAATCACATGTTGCTCCCATTTTCATTGCAGGAAGAACTTGTACCCTATCAGCTAGCTTACAATTATTATTATTCACCCTGTCCCTGTGGGTTCCATCTTAACGACCATTGAATTTCATGATGCCCCACCTCTCTCCTCTTCTTTTACTGGTTTAATTTCATTTTCTTCCCTCTTGTTGTCCTTGCTACCTTAGATTGAGATCTAATTTAGCTCTGGAAAGTGTGTGCATCTTCTTCTTCTTGATTTTTTTCCTTAAAACTATTAGGGTTCAAATCTCAAGTTTAATTGTGAAAAGTAAAATTCTACGGGAAATCCATTGCTGTTGTAGATGGTTTGGTTTTTGGCCACACAACAAATATAATTTAGGTCCAAACCAGAGCTTCTATGTTTTGCCCTTTTATGTGTCAAGCTCACAATGGGCTCTACATGAAAAAAATAATAATAAAAATTAAAACACTAAACGCAAGTGGTGGTGTTTGGTGCATATGGGGTTCTAAGGCTTCAAATGCATCCTCAACCCTTTGCCGCAAATTGAGACCTCAATTTAGATGCATAAAAATTAGTCCAAAGTTACCAAGTGGTTGTCAATTTGATTAAAAAAAAAAAAGAAGTTCTGGGACTGCAAAATTCCACAAGTTGTTTATAAAGGCACGGAATTAGATCTTTTGATTTGTAGATTTTGGGTTTCAATCATGGTTATAACTACTTAAAGTCTGATTCGAGCTTTTTTTTAACTCATCTAAAAACGTTATTCAGTTAAACTAAATTGATCTAGAAAAACTCAAGTGAGAATTAACTTATGATTTTTTAAAAGTATTATTATTAAAAAGATGTTTCTGTTTTCTTATGTTATGGACAAAAAAATTAAAACAAAAATTACATTATTTTGAAATAGAGTTAGGTTATTCTATTGACCCACAAGTTTAAAACCTATTTGGCAATGTGGCTGGTTGCGTGTTTATCAAAAATCTAATTATTTTTTTTAAATTAATTTTTTAGTGTTTTTATATCGTTTTGATATACTGATTTCAAAAATAAATTGTAAAAAATAAATAAATATTATTTTGATGTATTTTTAAACCAAAAACACTTTAAAAAATAACCATCACAATACCAAACACCAAGGTTGTTAAAATCACGAGTTGACTCGTAAAATCGTATGATTTTACGAGTCAATATATACTTAATGTGTCAAATCGTTTTAAAAACTTGAAAATGGTTGAAATCGGGTTAATATCGGTAAAATCGAATGAAATCACATAAAATCACAATTTTAGAACCGTTTTTACGATTTCATCAAGAATTATATACTTCAGGCTCCAGCCCTCCAACTCATATCAGCATGACCTTGGTTGTACCTTAAAGACTATACTTATAGCATGACATGGCCAAGTAAAGCTGTAAAGACTATCTTAAAGTTGTGAAGAGTCTAAAGACTATACTTGTAGCATGATGTGGCCAAGTAAAGCTGTAAAGACTATATTTATAGCTTGACGTGGCTAAGTAAAGTTTTCAGAATCACTGATATTAATGGGTATTTGGCAATTGACATAGTTTTTGTTTGCGTTTCTAGATTTTTTTTAAATGTTTTTAACATTAAAGAATATTTTTATATAATTTTAAATAAAAAATTATTTTAAAAAGCATCATTCATTATAATTTTACACAGAATGATTTGTATTATTCTTATACTATAACAATTAATTAATCAAGTTCTTTCATCAATCAATTTAAATGATGTTTACGTGCTCAATTGTACATATAAATAATAGTTTTTTTTAAAAAAATTATTTTTGATATCAACATATTAAAATGATCTAAAATCATATAAAAATAATTTGAAGAAAAAAATAAAATAATCTATAGTTATTTTAAAAACATTTTTAAAATACAAAAATAACTTTTTATGATTTATTTTTAGAATCCGAGTTTATTTTATATTTTCCGTGTCGTGTTAAAAATGAATTTTTAACATCCTTGACAAACACTACCTTATTCTACTAACCTTAACTCCAGCTTTAATCCGGCTCAACACCAGAGTGGTTCTTATAACTTTGGTTGCAAAGGCCTCCAACTATAGTAAAAAAGAAAAAGAAAAGGAAGAAGAAGCAATGATGAATGCATAAGATGCCGCAATTATTAAGGTATATGGGAATAGGAACAGGAACAGTGGAAACGAAACTGAATACATGACCACTAGAAGACAGCAAGATACAAGGAGAGCAAAAAGTCCAAATGAAACCCGAAGGAAGAAACAGAGTGAGAGGTGGGTGGGTGCGGGAGGGAAGGGGGATGTGTCACTGTGGCCTGTGGGTGTCTATGCGTGCGTGGATGACATTGAAATGATATTAATGCGGTTGGCAGACATGAATTTGACGTTTCAGATTCTAATGTCAGAAATGGGGTTGCAGATTTCAGAGCAGCAGCAGCAGCAGCAGCAGCTGTGTGCTGTGTAGTAGCTTAAAGCCACCATGCACTCATATTTCTGTACTATTTTGTATTTTGTCTCTCTTTTCTGTAAAATAAATTAGGTGCCGCAAAACAACAACAACACTATATGTGCCAGCTTGTAATCTACTACAATCCACTTGCTGATCCCGATGAGAATCAATCATTACTCCTTACCTATATCCTTTCTTCTTATCACCTCTCTTCCTTCTCCCATCTTTCTTTTTATTTATCCCTGCTTAGTTTCACCACTGGTGCTGACTTGCTCGCGCTATGCTGCGTCCCCATCTCTCAACTATTTAATTTATTAACTTTAAATGAGATGCTTTCGTTCCCCAGTCCACTTGAGAAGTTTACGAGTTCAAGGAAAAAAGCAGGGACATGGATTCATGGAGATAAAGATAGCGCGTTTGAGCATTTTAAGACATTAAATTATAGCAGGGGAAGAAGATAAAGGGTGCCTCTCCAAGTGAAGAATTGGAAGGCATAAAAAGCCAACGAACTAAAACACAGCAGAGCAATCTTGTAGGAAGATGATAACGAAAAGGTGTAATCAGAGAACTAAAATATAATGGCAATGGGGGAACTATTCTTGGCAGTGAAAATTAAGGCAAGAAAAACAGAGTTTAATGGAGCAAAATGTGCTAGCTTGCATAAGTTCTGTCAAATTCCAGAGCAAGTTATATTTGGTTTCCTTTGCCATCACACTTAGGGACTGGAAGGGGCGAAAGATTCCCGGAAAACAAACGGATAAGATTCTGAATCAGATTGCTAAGATCCACTTCCAAAATAAATTCAAAAATAGTATTAATCTAACCTTTTTTTTCTTCTTTGATCTTGCTACATATTTTTTTGTCTCCAATTCCAAAACTCCAATTAAAAAAACAGTCCCCCTCCACCACAATCTGAGACTTCTTAAATCAGATGATGCTGGGATATACATAAAACAAATTAGAAATATTGAGTTCAGCCTATGAATGAAATCAAGGTTGATCAACCGCCTCTCCATCATCGGGTGGAAAGAGAGGTAGGTGAAACTCTTTTTTTTGGCAGATGAAAAGCCCTATCTTTACTTTTTTTTTTTTCTTTTTCTTTCCTGATCTCGCCTCCCCCTCTTCTCTCTCCTGTCCTTATCACCTGCAAAAAGAGATGAGGTGGAACGTATATAAGCCCAAGCTGAAGAGCCCTTCTTTCTACAGATTTGTTCTTCCTGATTTGGCCTCCTACGCTCTTCTTTCTTCTCTTTGATTCACCTACAAAGAGAAAAAGGTAAACTGCAAATTGTGGTTTTCAATGAAGGGAAGGGATAAAGAGAGAAATAAAAAGAAAATTGATAACGTGTTTTTTTAATATATTTTTTTAATTTTATACTCAAAATATATAAAGTATATCTAATGATATTTTTTTAAAAAATATTAGTATGATTACATTTTACTCTTTGAAATATATTTTTTAAAATATTAAGAATGAAACATATTAAATTGATCCGGGCTAACCTGATAAATCTACAACTCAAATCATGAAACCGTGATTACTCTATAGAAAATAAATTAAAATAAATTATGAAGGGCAATTTTTAATCAATCTAATATTAAAAGATAGAAAAAACTACTCAAGTCAACTTGGGTTAATTTTACAAACCCACAATCTAGGTTATGAGATCAGAATGATCCCATGAAAAGCAAATAAAAAAAATTATGAATTCTAATTTCTAATGAATCCAATGTTAAATGATGAAATAAAAAAATCAATTAAAAAAAGATAAAAAACAAACCCAAGTCAACCTAGGTTAATATATAAAACCTACGATCTAGGTTATGAGAATAAGATAACTTTATAAAAAAATAAAATATTATAAAGCTCCATTTCAAATAGATCTAATATTAAAAGTGAAATCGAGAGAAAAAAATAAATCCATGAGATCAGGATAACTCCACAAAAAAAATAAAAAAATCATGAAGCTCAATTTCTAAACAATTTAATATTGAAAAATAAAATCAGAAATAAAAGGAATTAGACGATTGAATTTTTGGAGGGTGAAATTAAAAAATAAAATAAGAAAAAAAAATTAATTAGAAAAAGCAACCAAAAAAGAAATAATCCAAGTCAACCTAAGTTAACTTATTAAACTCATGATATGAATTATGAGATCGAGATAAATTCATGAAAACCAAATATAAATTTTTTTTACGAAGTTCAACTTCTAACGGATCTAATATTGAAGGTTGAAATCGAGAAAAAAACCTAAATTTATAAACCCGATATATAACACAGTAGAAAAAAAATAAAAAATTACAAAGCATGATTTCCAAAACAATTTAATATTAATTAAAAAATTAAAAAAAAATCAGGTTGTTGAAAGGTTAAATTGAATATAAAAAAAATAAAATACAAAGGACTATTATAATAAGGTATAACTATATATAATGATTTATCTATACCCTTTAATATTTTACTAATTTATATTTTTGTTTGACTTAGGTTCAATCTGTCAATTCATACTAACAAGAGATGTTTATGTAATCTTTTTACTTTTCATCATTGACAATAAGATAGATTTTGTTGTCCATCAACAAATTCTCATAAAAGATCTGGTTTAATATCAAATTAATTTAGAGATTTACCTTATCAAATTTGATTTTATCTAATTAAATTTAATTAATTCGGTTAACCTGATCAAACCATGAAGAGACTCAATTGGGGTTGACTTCAAGATTTTTTTTTAAAAATGAGGTAATTTCATTAAAAAAAAATGACACAACATTGTTTTAGAGTGGACCATTAGCTCATAAACAATATTTATATTATGATTTCAAGTTTATAATTTTTTTTTGGATACACAATTATTCATATTTACTCTCAAGAGAGACATATATATGAAGAGAAAATAGAGAGAATAAAATCCAAAAATTAATTTTCAATTTATATAGAAATATTCTTATTATTTTTTGGGTCTCAAATTTGATTTTTTTTTAATCATTTATTTACCTCTCTCTTCAAAGTAAACACAGGAAATAACTATTCATACTTAACTACTCCACTGTAAAATTATCTACATCAACACTAATTACCCCTCCAATGTTACTACCAATCAATTGAAAATACCAATAAGTACTTAACATTTTTATTCCATTTTCTTATAACTCATGATACCCCACAAAAATCATTGGGTAATTAAATATATCTTCAACCATAAAGCAATTAATTAATAAATGAGAAAGTAATATATAAATTTATCTCCTTTTCTCCAATATTATACAATATAAAATTTAAATTCCAAAATCCATTCTCTTTTTTGTTTGAAGATATATATATACACACACGGACCTCTCTTTTCTTTTCTTTTTTTCAAATTTCCACGAGAGAATCCTGTGATAGAAACAGAAAACTTTGACCATATAGGCACTTTAGTCAAGAGCTCAATGAAATAAAAGGTTGAAACAACTGCAAAAGTGTTTGCTCTACCTTTAGTGCTTTTATGGAGGATTCTGTGGGCATGGAGATATATGGAATGCCATTGCAGGAGCCAAAATGGTGGTCCAGAAATTTCCTCCTTTTCAAAGAGGTCATGGATTATGATGAGTGGTAGACACACAAACTCTTTTCTTAGATTTCTTCTTTTGAAAGAGAAAGAAAACAGCTTTTTTCATACATTTCATTCTCAAATTCTATTATGTATAGAAATTAATAGAGCTGGATTGTTATATAAAGCCATGATAACCTTTCTTCTTCTTCTTTTTTAGCATCTCCCAAGTAAAGGGAACTACTTATAACTGTGATACGAAACTGTTGGTGTTCATCCATCTCTGCATACCATTTGAACTTATGGTGAAGTCATTATCTTTTTAGCTAAATTTTGAGTTATAATTTTTCAATTAAGTTGACAATGTCAGTCATAATTACCTGTTATTGCTGATAACCTAATGACACTTAAGTGTGACAGCATGTTCTATCCTTTTCATCCAAGTAAGAAATAGTTTATATACATTGATGAATGGCTAAGTAGGAGCTCACCTTACTGCAAAGCATGTAACGACAGATTATGATCAGTGGAGATTTCTGCCAAAATCCTTGTTTGTAAGAAAGAAATACATTGTAATCTATTAGCTAGGGATAATCTCCTACGTACTATATATGATCATCCCAAATTAAACTTATACCTATCCATACATGAATCTACCATATTCTAGGACGAAATAAAAAAAAAAATATTTAGCCAGGAATTTCAAAGTGACATTTGGTGACGAAGTTAAGAACTTCTGTTGCCAAAAGTCTTCAAACATGAGCACAGTGACGGGAACACAAAGTTTGTCGCTATAAACTATTGCTCTAGTATTTAACGCTGCAACCAATTGAAAAAAACGCTCTCTCTCTAAGAGGATGATCCAACAATTAAGATCTTATATTTTCACTATAAGATTTCGTGCTCAAATTCTTGAATAATGAAATGGATATTAGGATTCGAGGGGGAAAACGTCCTCGCATGGAAGTGATATATGTGTTTGAATAAGTTCGTGGGTGTGGTTGAATTTTTTTTAAATTTATCAGTTACTTTTCTCATGAAATTATGAATAATTGATTTCAAAATTAATAATTTAATTAGATTTCATAACCATGACGGATTATGTTACTTTTAACTTAAGTTTATCCAAATCCGATTTTAATAATTCAAATTATGCAGGATGAAGAGTTTGATTTAGTAAATAAAATCTAATCAATATAAAAATATTCTCTTGTTGCACCTTTCTTCTTCTTCTTTTTAATGTTTAGAATATCGTGGAGCCATATTTAGCATACTGAGATTCAATATTAGTCTGTTTCTGCTCTTTATAATAAATTTCCTTTTCACAAATAGACATTTGGCCTTCTTTCTGATCTTTCTTCAATTTGTTTCATTTTCAATTTTTTAATTATAGTATTCATGATGACATTTCCACTAAAAAAATCTCTAGAACCGTTCTTGTGTTTGGTTGCAGCAAACAACGGAGATAAGAACATAAAAATAAATCTATCTCTAAAATAATTTTAAAGTAAATTTATATCCTCTTAAAACATGAATAATTATATAAGGTTAATAATTTAAAGAAATATATCCAAAACAATGCAAACCGCATCATCACTCATCACAAAGGCGGAGGAATATTCATATAGATGACGAATGTAAATAACTTACATCAAGTCAAGTAAGCAATCACATCTGCTAAACAGTCGGGGACAAATACAATATTGTAGAAAACATAGACTCATATCCTCCTTGATTACAACACATTGAAGTCAAGGATGTACTTCAAAGAGCATGGAATTTCTTGAAGGTGGTCTTGAAATATCAAAACCATATTGATCAGTTGTTCAGTAGTGCTGACCTTGACATTAGATGCTTATCACTTCCCTGTACAAAGTGAACGAGAACAAAATTAAGTAATCAATAGTGAAAAATAAACAAGAACAGCAATCCATCAAATTCCCGACAACTTGAGATATAATTACGTGCTCATATATATTTTTAAGAGATATATATGATATTTGCTGTCATCGGCAATTTGGGTTCTTCCTGGTGTTACAATGATTCTATGATAAAGGGTTAAAGTGTATAATTAAGTGGTAATTAGAAAGCTCGACTCAAGGTAGAGTTGCTAATAAACCAAATTAATTAACAAAAATCATCAAGCTCGACAGCGCAAAATCAAATATTAGCATACCTATATATCGGTTGGAGTAATTTTATGTAGAAAATTTCACGAGTCCTAGTCGATTATAGAAGTTTAATTTCATGCGCCAATCCCACATCATTTTGTGATAAATGGAGCTTCATTAAGAATACAACTTCCAAAATTCAAAATTAAGGAGCTGATTCCATGTTTTCAAAAAGCATTGTTAATTAAAAAAATCAATTAATATATATATAAACAATATGGATTCTTGAAGGATTTTTTCAAAATACTAAGCAATTAATTTTATTTTCTAAGAATAAAAAGAAATGAGAGATAAAATAAACAATTTGATTTACATTTAATCTAGGGTAAGTTGTCAAGTACTTACATCATCCAGCTTAGCTTGGTTGTTGGTCTCCAACATCAATCCAAATTGAATATGAGGGAAATGTGCCCACTAGTCAAACAAGATACACAAATAATTAATACCCACAAAAGAAAATATATAATATATTTTTGAAGCTGAGCAAAAGTTATATGATCAGCTTTGCAATGATGTTCTTGTCCACTTACATTCTTGGCAGCAGTACTGAAAGCTTCTCTGTGACTGATCTCAGGATTATTGGCCTTGATCCTCTGAATCTCCTCTCTGCAAAAGAAATATTTTTTCTTAAGAATAGATCAAATTTTATTTTTAATAAATATTGTACATAAAATAAGAACATTCAAAAAAGTGTGTCACCACGGGAAAGATAAGGAAAATTCAAGAGTGACTGAACAATACAGTACTTTATGAACTGATTATATGCAGAAGGTACTCGCTGCCTCTTCTCGGGAGCTGAAAATGGAAAATAACAGCACATGAATTTTTGTACAACATGACTAATAAAAACAAATTTAAAATAAAATATCATGTGTGGCTATATTTAGAAAGTAAAGATTGGCATCATAGCAAATAAAAAATGGTAACAAGAGAATATGAACGTGAACATGAATTAATTAATTGATAATCCAAGATCAATGGAGATCGATCTTACGGCGATTAACAACCCTTTCTTGAGTGACAATGTTGGTAGCTGGGGTTCTCGTTGAGATCTTGTTGTTGAATTTTGAGGAGGAACCCATGTCAATTCTGTAATCATGTGATATGTGGTTTGATGCCTGCCCACCAGAAGAAAAATATGAAGAACAAAAAATATATTATCATTTAGTGTGTTTAATTACTAAGAGTAATTAAGAAATTAATCAATTAATTAAAAGAAAGAGTTGAAGTGATGTTTGCATCAGAGATGGAATTGAAGTGACTTGATCTGTTAGAATTGTCTATTTATTTTTTCTGCACATGAAAAATGAAGCACAAAAAACCCAAATTGACAGACCTTGGAAAAAGGGCTGTAAGAAAAAGATGGCAATGAGACACGAACCCTAACAACGAATGTGTAATCAAATCATAGTTGGCATATAACCTAGTGATATTAAGAAAAAGAAAAAACCTAGTGATCTCTAGAGTCTAGAGCCTAATGCAGCTGTTGTGGCCGCCAAATTCAGCTATTGTAGCCACAAAAAGCAAGAAAAATAGGTTGGGTTATGGCGGCGGCTAGGGTATATCTACAGAAATATTAAAAATAGTTGGTCCTAAAGAGAAATCAGAAATGCTTTGAAAGACTCCATCGATCTATGTTAAAATTCAGATCCTGATGACTCTTTTGATTCCCTAAAAAGGAGGAAAAAGGCTCAGAAACCCTAGATTTTAGAGGATATGTAGCAACCCCCTAAAAATAAGCTACAAAATATAGTTATTGTAATATCACCTGAACATGATCTTGCCATGACAGTGACTGAAAGGCAGCTGCCATGTTCACAGACCATAGATTGGTGCAGTGCCCACATCGGACGGTGACAATGTCAAACAAGTTGCTGCATGGAACACTGACCTGCAACACAACACCATTATTACTCAACTGATCTCCTTAGAATGTTGGTTCTTTTTTCTTGGAAGGAATCTCCATGGAATGGTATAGTTAGTACTCACTATATATAACAAATTTCATGCTTTCTGTGTTAGTAGACATTGATTATTGGCAATTATACATCAAAGCTTAAAGATTAGCAAGAATTAAGGGTACAATGAAAACAATAATAAACTGTCTGAAATAAAGGGATTCCTTCAATTCTTTCTCGATCCAAGCTTTGAAATATGAAGAGTGCAAGGATAACAAAGGAAAAACCGAAGCAGAAAAGTTCTTGATATAATTACAATAGGGTTCTTTTGCATAGAATTGAGGGTTTGCAAATTTTTCTTGAAAAAAACAGAAGAGAAAGATGTACGGAAAGCAAGCACTAGAATCAGAAGTAGAGCTTAGTGGGGTTAATTTCTTCATTTCCCTCCTGTTGGGTGGTGTTTTAAAGAAGATAGGGTGGCCATGAGATCTCCATTTTCTTGCTTCCCTATAACAAAATAAGGTTGGAATTGTGCAGCACTTTTGTGGTGCAGTAATTTTAGTCAAGGAAAGGTCACTGGCTGGCCACAGAAGAGGGGGGAGGTGGGGGGGGGGGGGGGGGGGGGGGGATCAAGTGGTGAAGGAGTTGTCTTCATCAGGTTTATCAGCAAATGGCTTATTTTGACGTTAGATAAGCCTTTTTATTCAACAAGATTAGCACAAAATATAGCCAATAATCTCCTCTCTCTCTCTCTCTCTCTCTCTGGTCTGTTGCAGCACTATAGGACCTTCAGGTCTGACTCTTCTTTGACTGCAAAAGAAGAAGAAAAAGAAATGTCCACCGATGGAGACTTGACTATATCAAATTCAAATCAAGAAACACCAGAAAGAAAAATTCACAGAAAGAATTAGCACGAGAACGAGCCTGATCACCCAGACCAGCTTTTATCATGACCTAAAATGTTTCTTTCTTGTGTAGACACACACACACACACACAAGAAAATAAACAGAACCAAACAAAACAAAACAAAGCAAAAAAATATATATAGATAGATAAGTGGCCTAAATCAGAACTGATGAAAAGAGAAAGCAGATCCGATTAAAGAAGAAATCATGCAGATATATAGTACCGCAAGAACTATATTGCAAAAGTTGCAAGGGATGTAGCAGAGCTGCTCATGAGGCACCACATCGACGCAGCTTGACATGATGAGTTTTTTAAGGAAATTAATTAGTTGATAGTCAAGAGAGTACAAGCTGGTCCTTAGGTCAAGGAGGAGGAGGAGGAGAACAAACAAGAAGAAGATAAAAGAGAACAAGGTAAGAAGGAGGAGGAGGAGAACAAACAAGAAGAAGATAAAAGAGAACAAGGTAAGCTATAGCTCCTGCAAATTGCAAAGAAACACAAAGCAGAAAGCAAAAGGCTTTTATGATTCTCTCTCACAACTTCTTTGCTTTGATACTGGCTATTGTATCACAACAGTAAAACTCTATGGCCCATATATATAGAAAGTCATGGAGAAGAGAGAGAGAGAGAGAGAGAGAGGCATAGAGATGTAACTATGAAATTGAAGGAAAATTAAAAGGGTAAGGTTTTTAGTGGTGCTAAATTTAGGTGAAAATGCTAGGACCTCGCTTGACAGGGAAAAAAGAACAAGTAAAATAATGGGAAAGTTAAAATATAAGAGAGTTAGGGTTTTTGGGTCGGGAAGGGAATGGTTTTTGGCAGCATTACCATACCCCTTCGATAGCTATCATGATCAAGTGAATGCGACCTTACCCTCTTCAATTCTGCTATACCACGGCGGACGAGGGGGGCGAAATTTAGACTTCAATATTTTTTTTTAACTAAAAAACAAGTGTTTGTTATCTTGTGTATATTTCAATGGATCGCAGCAGACATTAACTGTCATCTATCTGCTGGGATATTTTACTTTAATGTCCTGTACTCTTGCTGTAGAGAAAGAAGGCCGGGGATCTAAAGGGTTCATCTGTTTTTCATCTTCTTGGGAGATGCAAAGTTTGTGTAGGTACTTAATGAGGGATATATGTTATCTCCTCGACTAGTAAGGTTTAAACCTCATGAATAGGACCAACCTGAAAATTAAAATTCTCATGAATTTGTTATTCAGCAAGAATAGTGTATTTTAAACTGGATAAGAGAGGTGATAGGGTTCATCTTGAAACTAAGATGTTTTAAATTGAATGATTCTTTGACAGTTTGACATGAAGCAAGAGAATAAAAGGGCACATTTTTAACTTAATTTGTCCACCATAAGTTATTTAATTTTAATTTTAGGCTCTTGATAATGCACAACAGGACAGGTCAACTAAATTTGATTTGTGCTCAGTATGAGGTCTTTAATTTCGAGATAATTGTCTTGTGCTCCGCCATCAAATTTTGTTAGAAATTCAAAAAAAAAAAAAAAAAGAGTGTTAAAGATTTTTTATCAATGTCATTAATATTTTCAATTAAACCACGTCAAAACTAACCCGATGTGAATCTATTAATTTTATAGGTTCAAAAGCAAGATGAGAAGTAAAAACATGACTTAACTTATAAAAAAACACCAAAATGAAAAAAACTTGAAGTATTTAGACAATGACATATTGGATGACCTTACTCGATTAATGGACTCAATTGATTTTAATAAATTTGGTTTTTTTAAAATAATCTTTACTTAATTATACAATAAAAAATATTTATGCTTGTAATTTTGAGCATCAATTCTAAAATAATTTTTTATTTGTGACCAAGATAATTCTATATAAAGCAGAAAAAAATCAATTATGAAGTCTTTCCCAACCAATCCAACATCGAAGGATGAAATAAAAAAAATAATTTTTTAAATTTTTTAAATGACCAAATTACCTCTAATATTACAATGAAGCCCCTGAAGTCAAGCTTCAAGAGTGAAATTAAAAGAAAAAAACCTTAGACTCGAGTTAAGTGTTGTTTGCTTTTAAAGATAATATAGTAATTTAACTTTGCATAAAAAAGGTAAAAAAGCAATGAATTAAAAAATAGCTAACCCACAATAATTAAAGAATGGTGAGTGTGAAAGCTTTTTTTTATGACAAAACAATAATTTACTATTTCAATCCACAATAATTGATCCCAATGAATGTTTTAAATCAGGGTTAATATTCTAAATTCACAACTATTGAAATTATAGACCTGAATTTAATTAAGAAGTTCAATTCTCAACCAATTTAACGTTTAAGGATGAATTGAAAAAAAAATTCTCAAATTAAAAAACATACCAAAGCAAAAACAAAAAAGCAAAAAAAAAATGAGCATCAAATATGAAAGAAGAAAAAAATGAAGGGTGAAATTGAAAAATAAAACAAATTCAAAAACTATCTTAAATAAATAAAAAAATAGGAACCAAATCTGATAGACAAAAAAAATTAAAGGACGATGAGATTGAAAACAAAAATGAGGAACAAAATCAAAAGAAAAATAACTTGAAGGACTGATCTACAAATTTAAAGGGCTAGTTACACAAATTTCTAGGATAAAAGAAAAAAGAAGGGGAAGAAAAAAGATCATCGATGCTACACTGGAGATCCATTGACCACACGCGCCACACATGGAGGAAGAGGAGGTCTATAAGAATCAAATAATGCAGTGGAAAAATGGTTTTGACCACCAGAGTCAGTCATGCGCACCACTCAAAAGCAGCGAGGTGGTTGACTCGTGCAACACACATGTCTGTAACTTTTTATTTTTTTTTGTTTTATTTATGAAAATACCACATTGCCCCTATGAAAAAAAAACTATTACAAAAAAATATTTATGAAATGACAAATAAACCCGTATAATCAAGCTTTTGGAATTTTGATTCCAATGATACGAGAGTCATTACCCTGTAACAAAAAATATAAAATACCAAAAAAGCGCTTATACAATAGTTAAATATATTTTTTTACTTTTAAGGGAAATAAAGTAATTTTATTGTAAAAAAATCATGAAAAAACCAAGATGCCCCTAAACAATTTTAAAATGACAAATGAGCCAAGTAAAAATACCATTGTACTCCTTTAAAAATGTTAATTACCTTTTTTTCATATGATTTATATTATGTTGTAGGTATGTATTCTGACTAATTTAAATTTTGTTTTCTCTTCTCTGTTAAGCAATGTTTTGTTTTTTGTTTTTGGCTACAACATCTACTTAATAAAATGATCTTGTATTTCATAAAAAAACCATTTTATTAATTTTGTACTAATAAAGAAATGGTAAACATTGAAGCACAAAGAATAAAATGATATCCAAAATGATTAAACTGTTGATGGTTAATTAACATTAGCCCTTGGAAACCTCCTTCATTTTATTTTATTTTATGAATGATATAGTATTTTAGTACAATATTTACTAGAGAACATGAAAATTAGACAACACATTGACTTGTTAAAGATCTCAATCATTGATTTTTCAATCCAACTGTGAGGTGAATATTTGGATTGACATCATGAGTAAATTAGTTTTTTTTGAATTTTTTATTTTAATTTTTTTTTATGATGTCAAATTATTTTAATGTCAAAAATAAATTTTAAAAAATAAAAAATATTATTTTAATATATTTCCAAACAAAAATTATTTTAAAAAATAATTATTATCACATTCTCATATACATATACATTATATTTGTAAATTGTGTTTATAAATATATATTGGAGGCAGGTAAAGGCATAAGTGTACTATATTTTGTCTTGGAGTAGCTTCTAACCATCCTATTTAAAACTAGCTCGGATGATTGGTTCTCGTTGATTTTAGTAGCTCGTGAGACCATTTTGTTGAAGAACCTGTCACCAAATAGTTAAGAACTTACTGAAAATGAGTGTTGGGAGGTTATAATGCTAAATTAAAATTGTTGTTGGCCGAACCGATACTAATTAAAACATTAAATAAAATCAATTATTATCACTAGTTGACGTGTATATTTTAATTACTCTGTTTCACAGAGAATTTGATATTTTCTATTAAAATTTTATGAATAATAAGGTAGGAAGACCCAATCGAGGTAGTCTAAATAGGTGAGGGACTCAATCGAAGTAATTTGTTTGGTTTGCCTTGGCAATCTTCATGCCATGAAACGATCACTGATTTGTGGTGATCTTGAGTGAATATTCTTTTACCATGAAATGATTGAATTACACATTATTTGTTTGATTTGCCTTGATATATAGATGGAAGTAACAAATACAAGAACTACTTATTACCAAAATTTAAAAAAATAAAATTGTAACGATGAATTTATTTTTATAAAATTAATATTGTAATAAATATTGAAACTAATAAAATTTTAAAGTTCAATAAAATCGAGAGTACTGTTTGATTTTATTGTAAATTTTATTGTTTTGTAATTTAACCACTACAAAACTAAAAAAAAATTATAATTTCTCGATGGACTCACCAATAGGTAAGAAAATATGTCAGTGATTATGTTGGCAATAAAAGTATTATCTATGACACGTGTGTGGCATCGCGACAATTATCATTCCAAATCAGGATTAACAGAATGATATGGGTGGAAAAGATAAGAAATTCTTGTTCTTTATTAGTTAATAGAGGGGGAATGAGAGTCACCACCTAATATTTTGGTCATTAAAAACCCTAACTGATCTCAGAGTCTAGGTAAGGGGATTGAATTCATAAAGGAAAGATATTAGTTCTCCTAGTACGCATTACCTGAGGTAAGCTGTATTATTTATTTACCTGATGTAAACTAGGGTAATGTTGTGTTTTCTAACCGTTGGTCTATTTAGAGTTTAAGAAAAGTCCTCCTCAATAAAGATATTCTTATCTTATTAGGTTAAAACCTTATCATTCTAATACAAAAACATAAAAAATAAAATGATCTATTTTTTTATTTTATTGAGAATGCATCTTATGTATAAGTTCACAATCTCGTATATTAAAAGAAATAAAATAAATTTTTTTGGTGTTTTTGAAATGTAGGTCAAGTTCTAACAGATAATCATAAACTAGTTATAATATTATTTGACTAATTCTTGTATTTTTTTTTCAAAGCATGATAAAAATGTAATTATTTTATATAAAAAATAAAATATGCATGGAAACTTTATAATTTGGCCATATACAAGGAAAAAAAATTTATTTTTATTACTTTTTTAGGCTTTGTTTGGTGAAAAAAACTTATTTCTCCTTGTAATAAAACTACTAAAATAGGTTTAAGAGATGTTTGTCAAACACACCCTTAAACTAAAAAAAACCTTTAACAAAAACATGGCAAAGCAAACATGGTCTTAAACCCTTGATCCAATTTTAACTCGATTGAATTGACCTAAAATTTTTTATTTGACCATAAACTGAATAAAGATCTTGGTTTTTTACCAGAAAATAACCCAAAAACAAAACCAAAGAAAAAGATAGATTAAACACCAAAAAAAATAATAACTACAAAATCCTTAAACAAAATGGATCAAACACCAGAAAAAATAAAGAACATTGAAACCCAACCCGGCAACGTGAAATCCAAATCGAACCAGATACGGTCGAAACAAAGGTACGTACATGTTGGAAATCATGCAAGGATCAATAATCTAGCATCCATTCACTTCGATTATCACTTAAACATCACGATTTTATCAAAATGAGTTTTGATTCACAACCAAAACTCTAGAATTAAAATCCATCAAAAACTTGTTATTGATATAAATAAGCCCTAGATTATTTACTAATCAAGCATAAATTTGGGTTATGTGTAAATAGATGGATCAAAATTGGTCTGAATCAAAGGTCTAAGACAATATTTTTTCTAAGACAATGTTTTGTTGTGTGACGTGTTGAATTTCTCTCTTTAAGAAAACATTAAGAAGAATAATGGAGAGCTTGATTCTTCGATTACAGTCCTTTTACTATTAGAAGAGTGGTCATTATTTTTCCTTTACTTTCTTTTTTCCTTTGATTTAGAGGGGATTAAACTCAAAATAAAAGATTTAGTTTCGGTTGACACACAAATTAGTCTAAAGATATTTCTTATTGTTCAATAAAAATATCAACAAAAAAATGTCATTTTAAGTCAATTACGTGTGTGTGTGTGTGTATTAAATTTTGTATGGTACCCGATGATGATGTACAAAAAAAAAAAAAACCTTTATCGTTTGGGAGCCCAAACGATAAGGTAGCCTCTATGATAGGCCTTATCCCAACCATCTTATGACCGAATCCAATCCCGTGCAAATTCTCAAGAATTCCAACACCTAACACACACTGTAAAGTAGAGTCAATATTTTCAAGAAAGTCAGTATGGTGCCGCATTCTCTTATGTTTATGCCTGGATTTTTAGTGCGGTGCTAGCTTTCTAACCAACAACTATGTCCCTTAACTTGTTTTTTCTTATGGCACCTTTTTTCTCGCTAATGGCTATATCTTTCATACTTGTCTTCTTAGAAAATGCCAACCTTTAACGACAATCAACCTCAAGCATCAACCTTTCAGATTATCAGATTACTTGCAAAGAAGAGTAATTATTTTTCAGGTAAGTTAGAGTAACCGAGTTGTATAAATATCTTGGATCAACAAGTATGTTAGAGAATAATATAAAATCATATCTCAAGACCTCACCTAACAACTTAAACTTTTAGGTTGAACTGGTTCATTGACATGGTATCAGATCCTTGATAACCAAGCGGTCACAAGTTTGAATCTCACCATTCCATTTATTTGATAAAAATTAAGTATAAAATAGTGTGAACCTGTGCAGTTTCAAGCCCAAAAGACTTTCACTTGAGGGTGTGTGTTAGAGAATAATATAAAATCATATATCGAAACCTCACCTAACAGTTTAAGCTTTTAGGTTAAATTGGTTCTTTGACAAAGTAAACATATTCATCCAAAGCATCATACAGAACATACAACCATCACAGTATTCAATCACCTAAGTTATTGCTCTCTTTGTTATGCTATCATTTTCTTCTATAATTTATTAACTTAAATATTAAAGGATCTTTATTTTATAGAGAACTTATTTTGCAATGAACATAAAGGTCTAATTCAATCCAAATTTCTTACAACTTCACCGTACAAGTATCGTTTATACCAAAATAAAATTTCAGGTTCGAAAAGTTATTAAATTAGCTTTCAATCTCCTTACCAACCTTCAGTTTCTCTTTAGAACCAATGTACGTAGTTGATAACTAATTAATTGATATATTTGTGTGTATTTGATATATACTTTTTTTTTTTTTTGATTTGAGGAAACCCCACCCTCCGGAAAGCGCATTTTATGGGCCCAGATGAGCGAGTAAAACCCCGGTTGTCCCAGGCTCTTACAAGAGGTGCATGCCCTGACTCGAACTCGAGACCTGCTGTGCAGATCTCAAGCTTTTTGCCATCACGCTACGCTTTTTGGGGATGTATTTGATACATACGCTATTCCGTTCAATATCATTAATATCATAGTAGCTGGAAAAAATAATAATTTAGAATTAACATTTAGGAAATAGACAAGATAAACATATAAAATTCTTACTTTATAATTACAGTTAGCTAACGTGGCTGAAGTTTTAAACCAGCTGCAGAAATATGGCAAATGACAAGCTCGATAAAGGCCCTCGAATAGAAGGGACCCCAGAGAAGATGGGCAAAGAAGAGCATTATTAGGATCTCTTCTTTGTCCACTTTGCCAACATGATATATATATATATAATGTACCAAGCAATGGCTCTTTAGCTTCTGTCCCTTTCCATGTCTGTTGTAATCAATCGTCATGAGAGTTCGTGTTGCTTAAAGAGGAGTGAATGATATAAAATATCGGTGTTTATCTGTAAAGGCATACTCATTGCTCAATAGCGTTTTAATTTTTGGATCACAGGTAGAATTTGTTCCTGTATTGGCAAGTTATCGAGTTGATCTAGTTATGAACTGAGCCGGGTCTTATAACTAGGATAAAAAATAGAGACAGGTATCACTTAATTAATTATGAATCAGAAAAGAAAAAGGAAATGAGAGAGTATACTCTTTAAATCCTCCTCCTTATCACAAGTTTGATCACTGGTTCATATGAACCGAGCTGGGTCTTATCGATTTCTTTTTTCTTTTTACTTGTAGTTTCCAAGGAGCCAAGCTCAAATGACAGTAAAAAATATTGAGTTTCCCAAATTAAGAATAGATAGAAGACATGACAACCATATGGCATGGTTGGCCATGGGTCCAAAAGCCAATAAGTCCATGGAAATCTTAGGAGTCACTTCCTGCTGGGACTGGGAGGAGTGACCCTCTTCTAAAATATTAGCTAGGGTGCTTTCTGTCGTACACATAATAGCATGCCTAGGCTCTTTCTGTACACAAAAATCTAAGAACCAGCCATTCTAATATTCCTAGTGTGTAGCCTCACTGTTTCTTGAAAAAAATATTAATAGTTAAACTTGTAGTTTATCAATGTTCTAGGTAGGAGTTATATTTTTTTCTTAATTTTCGAATATATATATATAAAAGCCTCAGAAGATATGCTTTTATTATAATATATCGTTTTAATACCGTTTTCGTTTCGTCCCCATATTAAGCTTTAACTTAGAATCCAATCAAGCTTTGGAATCATGTCATTAATTCTGAAGAATAATTACATAGTCGAGTTAGAAAGAATGGATACAGATGGTAAGAAAAGAAATTAAAAAAAAAGAATTGTAAAGAAAAACTAATAGAGTCATAACCTTCTAGCAAAGTAAAATTAAAAAAAAAAACCCTTTTAGTATTTAGTTACTGTTTTATGATAAATAAATAAAAAGAAACCGTAGAGATAAAGAAGACATAACTTTTTATATTTTTTTTGTTTCAAAATTATAAAAATTAGTTTTAAAACTATAACATAGATATATTTTTTTTCTTTAATTAAATAAGTTTCTATTTTTATAATCTCCATGTTTTTATCACAAAACACTGACAAAACGCTAAACAACCGAAAGATAAAGTGAAAAATATAGGGTTGGCTGGTAAAAGGAAAAACAAAAAGGCCGCCATAACTTTCTACCGGCGACTGCACCTGGCAAAACTAGGGATCTTGAAAGGTGTGTAGATTCCTTACTTTTATAACATCAAATACATGTAAATTAATTTATATGTAAAGAACCAACCATCAGAATGGCATTTATGAGATGGTCTCCCTCTGCCTCACTGGCTAAGCTAGGTTTTGGCCGTCGGTATCAGTTGCCGTGAGACCCCCCTCCTCCATTAAAATAGACTCCCCCCAAGAGTTATTCTTTGAGCTAACATGTTGAGTAGTAATCCATGTGTTCTAATGTTATTACACTCTTTTGGCCAGTTAGCACTGGCCATGTCTCTCAAATTTGGTGATGTTTTGGCTGCTCTTTTTCTCAGAAAATTGAATAAATATGGTAAGTACATCTAGTTTTTCCTTCTTTTTATGAGGCCCAGAAGGGAGTAGCTTTCTTTGATCAAAGTAAACGTCTAGTTGCGTAGGTGTGGCAAATTTATAGCATAGTGCTGCTATATAAAAACTGTTTTTAAAAGTTTTTTTTGTTTAAAAATATATTAAAATAATATTCTTTACTTTTTAAAATTTATTTTTAATATATCACGTTCAAAAAAATATAAAAATATATATAATTTAAAAAAAAAATTAAAAAAACTTTTAAAATACAAAATCAAACAAGCTATCATGCTGCCACGTTGGCTGATAAAAAGCTGAGCTACCCATGCCTATTTGCCAACGACTGTTTTACAATAGCACATAATACGGGGGGGAGAGGCCCTTACCACGTGGGGTGTTTTTTTAAGGTCAAATCTCAAGTGGGTGCTTTGATTTAGATAGTTCCTTGAAAGCATGAGAGATTGCTTTGGTTTTACGTGCCAATAGTCTGGGGGTCGAAAGTGTTTAAAAAAATAAAAACAAAAAAAGAGAGGAAATAAAGAGAATTGTGTTTCTTTGTCTAGTTGTTTGCACGTCCGCATCGCAACTCAAACTATAATTCATATATACATGTGAAAAAGGAATAGAATCGGGACATTTAAATAAAAATAATCATGAGATTCGATCATTTGTTGGAAAATTATTGGCTAGTTTTTTCTTTCATTCGTAATGAAATCACATGACTAATTTGTCATAAAAACAAACAACAAAAATATATATAATTGTGTTTGCCACACCTTGTGGATGTTGAGGCAGCGGGTCAAAAATATGTATCGCCACGTAATAATTAAATAAAATTAGAGATTTTAAAATGTACAATAGCTTCATAGATTTAAACAGGGGGTTAGTTATACTTAAGAAAAAACAATGATATCCTTATAGCATCCTTTCTTATAAAAGCCTACCTTTAGTATGCGTTTTCTTTTAAATTTATTTTTTTATTTCCATTAATTATTCAGATATTTTTTTATTTCTATTTTTTAATTACTTCATGAAAAATTTGATGTCGGTCCCTAAAAATAGAAGACTCGTTGAGGATGTTGACACCAAGTCGTTAAAAGGAATTTTCATTGAAATATCTAAAAGTGGGCATAAGCCGTATTTGATTTTAAAATCTGGACAACGGTCCCTTTTAAAATCTGGACAACGGTCCCTTTTAAAAGGAGATGTGTCAAAAAATAACATTTATCCCTAAAAAGAGAAATTACATCAAAATTATTAAGAACGAGCATTGGACCTATATAGATGATAAAGATTGAGTTTTGAACCCATATTGATGATGTGAGTTGGGCTTTGGACCCAACTATTAGATTCATGAGTCTTAATGGGATTTGGGCTTTGGCCCATTTTATTTTTTTTGGTTTTTTAATATCACTATTTTTTTGTTTTACTTATTTTTTTCATTATATGAGAATATCACTACAAAAAAAAAATTTAATTTTTACAATGTAAACAAAAAAAACAATATACATGAAATTTAAACACACAAATAACGAAAGTATTATTCGGGGTTTGGAATTGACCTTCGAGGTGAAAAGAAACACCAAAATTTACTGGGAAATAACATAGGAGCACGTGGCGCACGTGCAAGTCACGCGCAACTCAAATGATTGTCTTGGAAAAGGCATGCGCGTGTCTTCCCCATGCGTCAATTAAAATGAACCTGCAAAAAAAAAAAGAATCAAGTTTGGTGATCTAAGACATCATCTTTTCTTCTTCTACTACTCTCTGATTTATTACCATAAGTAAAGGATCTTAGGTGGCCAACTGGAGGAGACTTCGGCTATGTGTGGTGGTTAGATGTTGTTGGCTTGGTCAACTATTGTAGTGATTGGTTTTGTGCTGGTTGGGCGATGTTGTGGTCTGGAGGGGTGACAACATAGAAGGAAGTGGCAGTGTTGTAACCCAATTTTTTATCCCTTATTTTTTATATTTTTAAAATTAGAAAAATCCAAAAATATGTCAATTGACTTTCCTAGACATGGCATGCATGTGTCTTCCCCATACGTTAATTAAAATAAACCTACAAAAGAGAAAATCAAGTTTGGTGATATAAGACATTATCTTCTCTTCTTCTTCTTCTAGTACTACTCTCGAGTTTATTTCTACAAGTAAAGGATCTTAGGTGGCCAACTAAAGGAGATGTTGAATGTGTATAGTGGCTAGACATTGTTAGCGTGGTCAATTGTTGTAGTGTTGGTTTTGTGCTAGTTGGGCGATGTTGTGGTCTTAAGGTGTTAAAGAAAAGGAAGGAAGTGGCTTTGATTTTTGTTTAGGTTTCTTGATTGTTGTGGCTGTGAGAGATGGTTTGATGAGATGGTTCACGGATACTAGTTTAAAAGAGGGAATATGGGTTTGTGATGAGGTTTTGATCTTGTAGGTGGTTGTTTTAATAGGACTTTGGCCAGAAAAGAGGAAAAATATCTACGTTTTGGTTCAGCTAACCTAGGGAGACTGTTGGATTCAAGGCTTCATGAGTTTTTTTTTGTGGGTTAGTGATGTTATGGGGTGTGGAGGTAGAACTCGTTGGTTGAGGCAGAGCTGCTATGGTGCTACTATATGTGAGGTTGAGAGTGGTGATGATTCTTGGATCAACCCATAAGGGAGTGAAGGTTTGTCTTGATTGGAGTCCGAGATGGTGGTGGTCTCAGTTGAAAGGCTCTTTGGTTTTTTTGCAGGTTAAACATGGCGATGGTAAAGAGTGGTGAAGGCTATTGGTCTGGATGATGGTTGGTTTGTTTTTGGTGGAGACTTTCTAGAATCAAAGGCTGTTTTTTTCTTCTTTTTTTATGTTTTTCTTATCTGAGAGATGAAAAGGATTGATAGAAATCTAGGAAAATTTTCCATATTTCTTTATTGTTCTTTGTGGGAGGCTTTTGATCTATTGGAAAAGGGATAGAAAGTGTTTATGGATTTTTTTGGTTGTGGGTTGAAAGAGCCTTTTGTTGGTCAATGCTCTTTGTCTCTCAGTAGGATGGTGAATACCCCCATGTGTTCTTTGTTGTGCGTTCCCTTTATAGAGAGAAAAGGCTGGAATTTGAATGATTCTTAGAGATTTGATTGAAGACTTGGTGGAATTTTGGGATTGAGGAGCTGATTCAAGGCATTAAGATGCAATCCCATAAAATTGATTCCTTGATTTAAATGGATTCTGGACTAAATTGAATTAATTTGGACAAAATCAGTGGATTAAATTAGGCTAAACTGGATTAATTGGAAATAATTTGACTAAATTGATATTTAATTGGACTGAAATGATTGTAAAGAAATAACTAGGATTGAAATGAAATTATATAAATAGTTAAGTGG